>NW_026999438.1:0-300000 GCF_037126465.1 Ornithodoros turicata
CAAACATATGCTTTCACGTACTTCACTTACTTACTGTTGTGTCTAATCCATGAGACGGTGCGTAGCAGCAGAACATACTTTTATTCTGCTCATACCGAGCGCTCGACCCGGCAGCAGCATGAGTGAGGCACAGCCAACAAAAGACACGCACACAGCAAAGCAGGCAGCTTATCTACCTTCTGCGCGGGGGCGTGGCCCATAACATACCGGTGCTAACCTTGACTGTTATCACACAACACTTTTCCCTCTCTAATGCAAAGCTAAGGCTGGAAACGATCTGGTGGGCGTCGTTCTCGTAGGGGGTATCGTCTAGGAAGTTCGCTTCCATCTGAGGCACTTTGCTGAGAAGTTCCTTGCGAAGGCGTTCCTTGACAGTCGAGAACAACTGGGGCTTCGTTGTGCCGTCGGGGGGAACCCTGGACCACTGCCTCCGAGGAGACTTCCGTTGAATCATCGGTGGCGGGGCCGTCGAACCAAGCGTGTCCACTTGCAACAGGAACTCTTCGTAGTTGGTCCAAATGTCGCCGCCACAGTAAAGTTCCGTACGGTGTGCTAACCTGCACTCTGTAAGAAACTGGTCCAGTCTGATTAAGGATCACACCACGTAACCACCTTTGCCCTCCCCGAAAATTACGCGCCATCACAATGTCACCAACGTTTAGGGTTCGTTTCGGAGTACGCCGATGTGGAGACCGCACGAACTGTTTATGTTGCATTGAACGTTCAACACAAGGTTTTACAAGATCTAGACGGGAACGTAAGTTCCGTCCGAACAACAGTCTAGCTGGCGTTTCTCCTGTCGTTGCGTGCGGCGTATTCCGATACTGAAGAAGGAAACGGTCCAAGGCGATATTCAGTCGTGATGTATTTTCACACTTTCGAAGCGCTGACTTAAGCGATTGCACAAACCTTTCGGCCAAACCGTTACTGCTCGGATGATAAGGGGCTGTGGTTACCGATCTCACTCCCATTTGTTGCAAAAAGTCTTTAAATTCCCGAGAAACAAAGGGTTGACCATTATCAGTAACAAACGAATCCGGAATGCCGAATCTGCAGAACAGGTTATGCAACTTGTCAATGGTACACTCAGCAGTTGTTTTCTGCATAACAAAAACCTCAGGCCACTTCGAATGGGCGTCTACAATAACGAAAAACATGCGCCCTCTAAAGGGTCCTGCGAAGTCCGCGTGAAGTCTTCGCCATGGGGCTGTTGGCCAAGACCACGGGTGAAGCGGGGCTCTCGGCGGAGCGTGTTGCACTTGTTGACACTCAAGACATGCGGACACTTTTAACGCTATGTCAGAGTCTATGGTAGGCCACCACGCGTAACTTCGGGCTAGCTCTTTGGTTCTGACTATCCCCTGATGGCCGTCATGTAGCTCGTCGAAGATGGACGCTTGCAACTTCGGCGGTATCACCACCCTCATCCCATACATGATGCAGCCCTCATGCACAGTCAGTTCATTTCTTCTGTTAAAGTAAGGCTTTAAAACTGGGTCTGTAACACAGGCTGGCCATCCCAGGAGAATTAGCTCACGGACGCGACGCAACGTCGGGTCGCGGTCCGTTTCCCTAGCCACATCTCTGCTTCTGATGGGCATCGTTTCAAGACGTAATGCGTAAAACATTTCAACATCCGCTTCTTCTGCTGGCTCATCGCAGTTTAACGGCAATCTTGACAAGAAATCCGCTTCTACGTTACTTCTTCCTTGCTTGTACTGTAACACGTATGTATATGCGGAAAGAAAAACTGCCCATCGTTGTAACCTCGCTGCTGCAATAGCTGGAATGCCAGTCTTCGGTCCAAGTATTGTTTGCAAGGGTTTGTGGTCTGTTATTAGCGTGAACTCTCTCCCGTAGAGATAATAGTGAAATTTCTTCACGGCGAAAATGAGCGCAAGCGCTTCGCGCTCAAGTTGCGAATATCCTTGTTCCGCCTGCGTAAGAGTTCGTGATGCGTAGGCTATAGGGCGCACTGTTCCGTCCGTTAACGTGTGCGAAAGAACCGCACCCACTCCATAAGCAGACGCGTCAGCCGCCAGTTGCAAGGGTAATCGCGGGTCATAATGCACTAGGACCGGTGCCTGCGTGATGAGCTCCTTAATCTTCGTGAAGGCGTTCTCACATGCTTTATCCCAGCGCCAGCTAACGTCGTCGCACAAAAGTCTGTTTAATGGAAAAGCAATGGTCGCCAGTTTCGGAACGAACTTTCCGTAGTAGTTTACGAGTCCTAGAAGGGATCGTAGCTGATGCTTATCCTTCGGTTCCGGGGCGTCCACAATTGCTTTGACTTTCAGCGGCGATGTGTGTACTCCTTCTGCACTTATCACATGACCCAGATATTGCAGACTGTCTTTGAAAAATTCACACTTCTCACGCTTCACGCGTACACCGTGTTCGTTCAGTCTTTTTAACACTGCTTCAAGATTAGCCAGATGTTCATCTGATGAGGCGCCCGTGACCAAAATGTCATCAAGAAAACACGACACCTTCGGCAAGTCCTTCAATATGTTGTCCATAATGCGCTGAAAAATTCCCGGTGCCGACGCTATACCGAACGGAAGACGGTTCATTTGATAGAGACCCTTGTGCGTACTGAGCGTTAAATATTTCTTTGAATCCTCGCACACTTCCACCTGCTGATACGCCCTACGGAGATCGATTTTTGAAAACTTCTGTCCTCCAGCCATCGTTACGAGCAATTCGTCTACCCTGGGTAGGGGGTAACGGTCAATGTCGAGCTGCGGATTAATCGTTGTCTTGTAATCACCGCACAGTCTAATTGTTCCATCTTTCTTCACCACTGGCACTAACGGGGTAGCGAACTCACTAGTGGTTGTCGCGGCGATGATTCCCAATTCTTCCAGCTTCCTCAACTCATTTTCAACAGCTGGCAGCAACGCAACGGGTACACTACGAGCCTTCACAAACCGCGGGCGACTACCTTCTTTCAAGAACAGGCGTGCTTTCTCACCTCTAATGGTTCCGAGCTCGTCGTTAAAAATGGCCTTGTACTTCTCCAGGAGAGTACCGAGGTCCTGCTGACGGTCCGTGCACTCGAGAGTTCCACAGTTGCGGAGTTCTTTGATGCCACAAATCGCTGGCCAATCTAGTAGGAGGTGCTGCAACCACTCTCTTCCCAGAAGAGGCGGTCCATGCTGGTTTACCACGTAGAAAGGAACTGTTGCTACTTGCTTGTTGTACTTTACTTGGACATCCACGACGCCCTTCGGGATCACCAGCTGTCCCGTGTATGTCCTAAGCTTGAGAACTGTAGATCTGAGAGCCTGCGCAGGAAACAGGTCTTGAAAATCTTTGCAAGAAACAACAGACACCGCTGCGCCGGTATCCAACTCCATTCGTAGGGGTATCCCATTAATCTGCACTTCAACAAACAACGGCGTGCGTCCGCCGACCTTGACTTCCTGCAGTGGCACCGATAACGTTTGCATTGACCTTGTTGTGCGCTTCCCTGTGCCTCTGCCGTGGGTACTCGTTCGCAACCTACAAGCTCGTGAGATATGGCCTTTCTTCTTACAATGGAAACAGACTGCCGATAAGAACGGGCACGCTTGCGATGCGTGTTTGGTGGATGCGCACCTTAAACACAGTTTTCCCGGTTGATTAAATTCTTTCATCTTAAGCAGTCCTTCCGTACTATCTTCTTTGGCATGCGTAGCTGTGGCATTACGGGCCGCGCTTTCTAATGCTTGCGCCTTATCAATTGCCTTCTGAAATGTTAGGTTCTTGTCTTCCGTAAATAAGACCCTTTGAAATTCCACACGCTGTAGCCCACAAACAAACCTGTCCCTCAGGGACTCGTCCAAAAATGCGCCGAAATTACAAGTTTCAGCAAGCTTCCGTAACGCTGCAGCAAAATCCTTAATGCTTTCGCCGTCTAGCTGAGTACGTCGGTGGAATTTCGCTCGCTCACCAATGATAGAAGGCTTCGGGGCGTAGTGCTCCTGCAGTAACTGCAGTATCTCTTTAAAAGTCTTTTTTGAAGGAACGTCCGGGCTTGTGAGAGACTTCAAAAGTGCGTATGTTTTTGGCCCGATAATACTAACGACGGCGTCTACCTTGTGGTCATCCTCAATGCGGTTGACATTCAAATAGGACTGAAGTCTTTCTTCATACGCTGTCCAGTCACTAGTAGACTCATCAAAAGACTCTAGGAAACCTACTTGAGCAATGCGTGTTGCCATATCCCTCGAAGTTGTTACTGTACTGCCCTGAGAATTCTTTCCGGAGATGGTGGGTCGTACGTCCAGCTCGTCGCCAATATGTTGTGTCTAATCCATGAGACGGTGCGTAGCAGCAGAACATACTTTTATTCTGCTCATACCGAGCGCTCGACCCGGCAGCAGCATGAGTGAGGCACAGCCAACAAAAGACACGCACACAGCAAAGCAGGCAGCTTATCTACCTTCTGCGCGGGGGCGTGGCCCATAACATACCGGTGCTAACCTTGACTGTTATCACACAACAGTCTCTTTATCGTCCGTTCCTTTTGTATGTTCACATGCTACCGCTGCTATCTGCGCTGCCTGCTCCACACTACCGAGGGCCTTCTCCCAGCCAAACATGTTCCAACCAGCCACGTGTTGCCGAATTCTTATCGAACATTTCTGCATCGGTAGCACAGCACGTCGCTGCCGGTTCAAGGCCATCCGCCACAGCGCCACCCTATAAAACGCCGGGGGCTGACAGCGACTGGTTCATTGGGCTCGGTGACATCGCCAGGATGCGGTCTCTTTATCGTCCGTTCCTTTTGTATGTTCAGATGCTACCGCTGCTATCTGCGCTACCTGCTCTACACTACCGAGGGCCTTCTCCCAGCCAAACATGTTCCAACCAGCCACGTGTTGCCGAATTCTTATCGAACATTTCTGCATCGGTAGCACAGCACGTCGCAGCCGGTTCAAGGCCATCCGCCACAGCGCCACCCTATAAAACGCCCGGGGCTGACAGCGACTGGTTCATTGGGCTCGGTGACATCGCCAGGATGCGGTCTCTTTATCGTCCGTTCCTTTTGTATGTTCACATGCTACCGCTGCTATCTGCGCTGCCTGCTCCACACTACCGAGGGCCTTCTCCCAGCCAAACATGTTCCAACCAGCCACGTGTTGCCGAATTCTTATCGAACATTTCTGCCTCGGTAGCACAGCACGTCGCTGCCGGTTCAACGCCGTCCGCCACCCTATAAAACGCCGGGGGCTGACAGCGACTGGTTCATTGGGCTCGGTGACATCGCCAGGATGCGGTCTCTTTACCGTCCGTTCCTTTTGTATGTTCAGATGCTACCGCTGCTATCTGCGCTGGCTGCTCTACACTACCGAGGGCCTTCTCCCAGCCAAACATGTTCCAACCAGCCACGTGTTGCCGAATTCTTATCGAACATTTCTGCATCGGTAGCACAGCACGTCGCTGCCGGTTCAACGCCATCCGCCACAGCGCCACCCTCTAAAACGCCGGGGGCTGACAGCGACTGGTTCATTGGGCTCGGTGACATCGCCAGGATGCGGTCTCCTTATCGTCCGTTCCTTTTGTATGTTCAGATGCTACCGCTGCTATCTGCGCTGCCTGCTCCACACTACCGAGGGCCTTCTCCCAGCCAAACATGTTCCAACCAGCCACGTGTTGCCGAATGCTTATCGAACATTTCTGCATCGGTACCACAGCACGTCGCTGCCGGTTCAACGCCATCCGCCACAGCGCCACCCTATAAAACGCCGGGGGCTGACAGCGACTGGTTCATTGGGCTCGGTGACATCGCCAGGATGCGGTCTCTTTATCGTCCGTTCCTTTTGTATGTTCAGATGCTACCGCTGCTATCTGCGCTGCCTGCTCCACACTACCGAGGGCCTTCTCCCAGCCAAACATGTTCCAACCAGCCACGTGTTGCCGAATTCTTATCGAACATTTCTGCATCGGTAGCACCGCACGTCGCTGCCGGTTCAACGCCATCCGTCACAGCGCCACCCTATAAAACGCCGGGGGCTGACAGCGACTGGTTCATTGGGCTCGGTGACATCGCCAGGATGCGGTCTCTTTATCGTCCGTTCCTTTCGTATGTTCATATGCTACCGGTGCTATCTGCGCTGCCTGCTCCACACTACCGAGGGCCTTCTCCCTGCCAAACATGTTCCAACCAGCCACGTGTTGCCGAATTCTTATCGAACATTTCTGCATCGGTAGCACAGCACGTCGCTGCCGGTTCAACGCCAACCGCCACAGCGCCATCCTATAAAACGCCGGGGGCTGACAGCGACTGGTTCATTGGGCTCGGTGACATCGCCAGGATGCGGTCTCTTTATCGTCCGGCCCTTTCGTATGTTCAGATGCTACCGCTGCTATCTGCGCTGCCTGCTCCACACTACCGAGGGCCTTCTCCCTGCCAAACATGTTCCAACCCGCCACGTGTTGCCGAATTCTTATCGAACATTTCTGCATCGGTAGCACAGCACGTCGCTGCCGGTTCAACGCCATCCGCCACCCTATAAAACGCCGGGGGCTGACAGCGACTGGTTCATTGGGCTCGGAGACATCGCCAGGATGCGGTCTCTTTATCGTCCGTTCCTCTTGTATGTTCAGATGCTACCGCTGCTATCTGCGCTGCCTGCTCCACACTGCCGAGGGCCTTCTCCCAGCCAAACATGTTCCAACCATCCACGTGTTGCCGAATTCTTATCGAACATTTCCGCATCGGTAGCACAGCACGTCGCTGCCGGTTCAACGCCATCCGCCACAGCGCCACCCTATAAAACGCCGGGGGCTGACAGCGACTGGTTCATTGGGCTCGGTGACATCGCCAGGATGCGGTCTCTTTATCGTCCGGTCCTTTCGTATGTTCAGATGCTACCGCTGCTATCTGCGCTGCCTGCTCCAGACTACCGAGGGCCTTCTCCCAGCCAAACATGTTCCAACCAGCCACGTGTTGCCGAATTCTTATCGAACATTTCTGCATCGGTAGCACAGCACGTCGCTGCCGGTTCAACGCCATCCGCCACAGCTCAACCCTATAAAACGCCGGAGGCTGACAGCGACTGGTTCATTGGACTCGGTGACATCGCCAGGATGCGGTCTCTTTATCGTCCGGTCCTTTCGTATGTTCAGATGCTACCGCTGCTACCTGCGCTGCCTGCTCCACACTACCGAGGGCCTTCTCCCTGCCAAACATGTTCCAACCAGCCACGTGTTGCCGAATTCTTATCGAACATTTCTGCATCGGTAGCACAGCACGTCGCTGCCGGTTCAACGCCAACCGCCACAGCGCCATCCTATAAAACGCCGGGGGCTGACAGCGACTGGTTCATTGGGCTCGGTGACATCGCCAGGATGCGGTCTCTTTATCGTCCGGTCCTTTCGTATGTTCAGATGCTACCGCTGCTATCTGCGCTGCCTGCTCCACACTACCGAGGGCCTTCTCCCTGCCAAACATGTTCCAACCAGCCACGTGTTGCCGAATTCTTATCGAACATTTCTGCATCGGTAGCACAGCACGTCGCTGCCGGTTCAACGCCATCCGCCACCCTATAAAACGCCGGGGGCTGACAGCGACTGGTTCATTGGGCTCGGAGACATCGCCAGGATGCGGTCTCTTTATCGTCCGTTCCTTTTGTATGTTCAGATGCTACCGCTGCTATCTGCGCTGCCTGCTCCACACTGCCGAGGGCCTTCTCCCAGCCAAACATGTTCCAACCATCCACGTGTTGCCGAATTCTTATCGAACATTTCCGCATCGGTAGCACAGCACGTCGCTGCCGGTTCAACGCCATCCGCCACAGCGCCACCCTATAAAACGCCGGGGGCTGACAGCGACTGGTTCATTGGGCTCGGTGACATCGCCAGGATGCGGTCTCTTTATCGTCCGGTCCTTTCGTATGTTCAGATGCTACCGCTGCTATCTGCGCTGCCTGCTCCAGACTACCGAGGGCCTTCTCCCAGCCAAACATGTTCCAACCAGCCACGTGTTGCCGAATTCTTATCGAACATTTCTGCATCGGTAGCACAGCACGTCGCTGCCGGTTCAACGCCATCCGCCACAGCTCAACCCTATAAAACGCCGGAGGCTGACAGCGACTGGTTCATTGGACTCGGTGACATCGCCAGGATGCGGTCTCTTTATCGTCCGGTCCTTTCGTATGTTCAGATGCTACCGCTGCTACCTGCGCTGCCTGCTCCACACTACCGAGGGCCTTCTCCCTGCCAAACATGTTCCAACCAGCCACGTGTTGCCGAATTCTTCTCGAACATTTCTGCAACGGTAGCACAGCACGTCGCTGCCGGTTCAACGCCATCCGCCACAGCGCCACCCTATAAAACGCCGGGGGCTGACAGCGACAGGTTCATTGGGCTCGGTGACATCGCCAGGATGCGGTCTCTTTATCGTCCGTTCCTTTTGTATGTTCAGATGCTACCGCTGCTATCTGCGCTGCCTGCTCCACACTACCGAGGGCCTTCTCCCAGCCAAACATGTTCCAACCAGCCACGTGTTGCCGAATTATTATCGAACATTTCTGCATCGGTAGCACAGCACGTCGCTGCCGGTTCAAGGCCATCCGCCACAGCGCCACCCTATAAAACGCCCGGGGCTGACAGCGACTGGTTCATTGGGCTCGGTGACATCGCCAGGATGCGGTCTCTTTATCGTCCGTTCCTTTTGTATGTTCAGATGCTACCGATGCTATCTGCGCTGCCTGCTCCACACTACCGAGGGCCTTCTCCCAGCCAAACATGTTTCAACCAGCCACGTGTTGCCGAATTCTTATCGAACATTTCTGCATCGGTAGCACAGCACGTCGCTGCCGGTTCAAGGCCATCCGCCACAGCGCCACCCTATAAAACGCCGGGGGCTGACAGCGACTGGTTCATTGGGCTCGGTGACATCGCCAGGATGCGGTCTCTTTATCGCCCGTTCCTTTTGTATGTTCACATGCTACCGCTGCTATCTGCGCTGCCTGCTCCACACTACCGAGGGCCTTCTCCCAGCCAAACATGTTCCAACCAGCCACGTGTTGCCGAATTCTTATCGAACATTTCTGCATCGGTACCACAGCACGTCGCTGCCGGTTCAAGGCCATCCGCCACAGCGCCACCCTATAAAACGCCCGGGGCTGACAGCGACTGGTTCATTGGGCTCGGTGACATCGCCAGGATGCGGTCTCTTTATCGTCCGTTCCTTTTGTATGTTCACATGCTACCGCTGCTATCTGCGCTGCCTGCTCCACACTACCGAGGGCCTTCTCCCAGCCAAACATGTTCCAACCAGCCACGTGTTGCCGAATTCTTATCGAACATTTCTGCATCGGTAGCACAGCACGTCGCTGCCGGTTCAAGGCCATCCGCCACAGCGCCACCCTATAAAACGCCGGGGGCTGACAGCGACTGGTTCATTGGGCTCGGTGACATCGCCAGGATGCGGTCTCTTTATCGTCCGTTCCTTTTGTATGTTCAGATGCTACCGCTGCTATCTGCGCTACCTGCTCTACACTACCGAGGGCCTTCTCCCAGCCAAACATGTTCCAACCAGCCACGTGTTGCCGAATTCTTATCGAACATTTCTGCATCGGTAGCACAGCACGTCGCAGCCGGTTCAAGGCCATCCGCCACAGCGCCACCCTATAAAACGCCCGGGGCTGACAGCGACTGGTTCATTGGGCTCGGTGACATCGCCAGGATGCGGTCTCTTTATCGTCCGTTCCTTTTGTATGTTCACATGCTACCGCTGCTATCTGCGCTGCCTGCTCCACACTACCGAGGGCCTTCTCCCAGCCAAACATGTTCCAACCAGCCACGTGTTGCCGAATTCTTATCGAACATTTCTGCCTCGGTAGCACAGCACGTCGCTGCCGGTTCAACGCCGTCCGCCACCCTATAAAACGCCGGGGGCTGACAGCGACTGGTTCATTGGGCTCGGTGACATCGCCAGGATGCGGTCTCTTTACCGTCCGTTCCTTTTGTATGTTCAGATGCTACCGCTGCTATCTGCGCTGGCTGCTCTACACTACCGAGGGCCTTCTCCCAGCCAAACATGTTCCAACCAGCCACGTGTTGCCGAATTCTTATCGAACATTTCTGCATCGGTAGCACAGCACGTCGCTGCCGGTTCAACGCCATCCGCCACAGCGCCACCCTCTAAAACGCCGGGGGCTGACAGCGACTGGTTCATTGGGCTCGGTGACATCGCCAGGATGCGGTCTCCTTATCGTCCGTTCCTTTTGTATGTTCAGATGCTACCGCTGCTATCTGCGCTGCCTGCTCCACACTACCGAGGGCCTTCTCCCAGCCAAACATGTTCCAACCAGCCACGTGTTGCCGAATGCTTATCGAACATTTCTGCATCGGTACCACAGCACGTCGCTGCCGGTTCAACGCCATCCGCCACAGCGCCACCCTATAAAACGCCGGGGGCTGACAGCGACTGGTTCATTGGGCTCGGTGACATCGCCAGGATGCGGTCTCTTTATCGTCCGTTCCTTTTGTATGTTCAGATGCTACCGCTGCTATCTGCGCTGCCTGCTCCACACTACCGAGGGCCTTCTCCCAGCCAAACATGTTCCAACCAGCCACGTGTTGCCGAATTCTTATCGAACATTTCTGCATCGGTAGCACCGCACGTCGCTGCCGGTTCAACGCCATCCGTCACAGCGCCACCCTATAAAACGCCGGGGGCTGACAGCGACTGGTTCATTGGGCTCGGTGACATCGCCAGGATGCGGTCTCTTTATCGTCCGTTCCTTTCGTATGTTCATATGCTACCGGTGCTATCTGCGCTGCCTGCTCCACACTACCGAGGGCCTTCTCCCTGCCAAACATGTTCCAACCAGCCACGTGTTGCCGAATTCTTATCGAACATTTCTGCATCGGTAGCACAGCACGTCGCTGCCGGTTCAACGCCAACCGCCACAGCGCCATCCTATAAAACGCCGGGGGCTGACAGCGACTGGTTCATTGGGCTCGGTGACATCGCCAGGATGCGGTCTCTTTATCGTCCGGCCCTTTCGTATGTTCAGATGCTACCGCTGCTATCTGCGCTGCCTGCTCCACACTACCGAGGGCCTTCTCCCTGCCAAACATGTTCCAACCAGCCACGTGTTGCCGAATTCTTATCGAACATTTCTGCATCGGTAGCACAGCACGTCGCTGCCGGTTCAACGCCATCCGCCACCCTATAAAACGCCGGGGGCTGACAGCGACTGGTTCATTGGGCTCGGAGACATCGCCAGGATGCGGTCTCTTTATCGTCCGTTCCTCTTGTATGTTCAGATGCTACCGCTGCTATCTGCGCTGCCTGCTCCACACTGCCGAGGGCCTTCTCCCAGCCAAACATGTTCCAACCATCCACGTGTTGCCGAATTCTTATCGAACATTTCCGCATCGGTAGCACAGCACGTCGCTGCCGGTTCAACGCCATCCGCCACAGCGCCACCCTATAAAACGCCGGGGGCTGACAGCGACTGGTTCATTGGGCTCGGTGACATCGCCAGGATGCGGTCTCTTTATCGTCCGGTCCTTTCGTATGTTCAGATGCTACCGCTGCTATCTGCGCTGCCTGCTCCAGACTACCGAGGGCCTTCTCCCAGCCAAACATGTTCCAACCAGCCACGTGTTGCCGAATTCTTATCGAACATTTCTGCATCGGTAGCACAGCACGTCGCTGCCGGTTCAACGCCATCCGCCACAGCTCAACCCTATAAAACGCCGGAGGCTGACAGCGACTGGTTCATTGGACTCGGTGACATCGCCAGGATGCGGTCTCTTTATCGTCCGGTCCTTTCGTATGTTCAGATGCTACCGCTGCTACCTGCGCTGCCTGCTCCACACTACCGAGGGCCTTCTCCCTGCCAAACATGTTCCAACCAGCCACGTGTTGCCGAATTCTTATCGAACATTTCTGCATCGGTAGCACAGCACGTCGCTGCCGGTTCAACGCCAACCGCCACAGCGCCATCCTATAAAACGCCGGGGGCTGACAGCGACTGGTTCATTGGGCTCGGTGACATCGCCAGGATGCGGTCTCTTTATCGTCCGGTCCTTTCGTATGTTCAGATGCTACCGCTGCTATCTGCGCTGCCTGCTCCACACTACCGAGGGCCTTCTCCCTGCCAAACATGTTCCAACCAGCCACGTGTTGCCGAATTCTTATCGAACATTTCTGCATCGGTAGCACAGCACGTCGCTGCCGGTTCAACGCCATCCGCCACCCTATAAAACGCCGGGGGCTGACAGCGACTGGTTCATTGGGCTCGGAGACATCGCCAGGATGCGGTCTCTTTATCGTCCGTTCCTTTTGTATGTTCAGATGCTACCGCTGCTATCTGCGCTGCCTGCTCCACACTGCCGAGGGCCTTCTCCCAGCCAAACATGTTCCAACCATCCACGTGTTGCCGAATTCTTATCGAACATTTCCGCATCGGTAGCACAGCACGTCGCTGCCGGTTCAACGCCATCCGCCACAGCGCCACCCTATAAAACGCCGGGGGCTGACAGCGACTGGTTCATTGGGCTCGGTGACATCGCCAGGATGCGGTCTCTTTATCGTCCGGTCCTTTCGTATGTTCAGATGCTACCGCTGCTATCTGCGCTGCCTGCTCCAGACTACCGAGGGCCTTCTCCCAGCCAAACATGTTCCAACCAGCCACGTGTTGCCGAATTCTTATCGAACATTTCTGCATCGGTAGCACAGCACGTCGCTGCCGGTTCAACGCCATCCGCCACAGCTCAACCCTATAAAACGCCGGAGGCTGACAGCGACTGGTTCATTGGACTCGGTGACATCGCCAGGATGCGGTCTCTTTATCGTCCGGTCCTTTCGTATGTTCAGATGCTACCGCTGCTACCTGCGCTGCCTGCTCCACACTACCGAGGGCCTTCTCCCTGCCAAACATGTTCCAACCAGCCACGTGTTGCCGAATTCTTCTCGAACATTTCTGCAACGGTAGCACAGCACGTCGCTGCCGGTTCAACGCCATCCGCCACAGCGCCACCCTATAAAACGCCGGGGGCTGACAGCGACAGGTTCATTGGGCTCGGTGACATCGCCAGGATGCGGTCTCTTTATCGTCCGTTCCTTTTGTATGTTCAGATGCTACCGCTGCTATCTGCGCTGCCTGCTCCACACTACCGAGGGCCTTCTCCCAGCCAAACATGTTCCAACCAGCCACGTGTTGCCGAATTATTATCGAACATTTCTGCATCGGTAGCACAGCACGTCGCTGCCGGTTCAACGCCATCCGCCACCCTATAAAACGCCGGGGGCTGACAGCGACTGGTTCATTGGGCTCGGAGACATCGCCAGAATGCGGTCTCTTTATCGTCCGTTCCTTTTGTATGTTCAGATGCTACCGCTGCTATCTGCGCTGCCTGCTCCACACTACCGAGGGCCTTCTCCCTGCCAAACATGTTCCAACCAGCCACGTGTTGCCGAATTCTTATCGAACATTTCTGCCTCGGTAGCACAGCACGTCGCTGCCGGTTCAACGCCGTCCGCCACCCTATAAAACGCCGGGGGCTGACAGCGACTGGTTCATTGGGCTCGGTGACATCGCCAGGATGCGGTCTCTTTATCGTCCGTTCCTTTTGTATGTTCAGATGCTACCGCTGCTATCTGCGCTGCCTGCTCCACACTGCCGAGGGCCTTCTCCCAGCCAAACATGTTCCAACCAACCACGTGTTGCCGAATTCGTATCGAACATTTCTGCATCGGTAGCACAGCACGTCGCTGCCGGTTCAACGCCATCCGCCACAGCGCCACCCTATAAAACGCCGGGGGCTGACAGCGACTGGTTCATTGGGCTCGGTGACATCGCCAGGATGCGGTCTCTTTATCGTCCGTTCCTTTTGTATGTTCAGATGCTACCGCTGCTATCTGCGCTGCCTGCTCCACACTACCGAGGGCCTTCTCCCAGCAAAAACATGTTCCAACAAGCCACGTGTTGCCGAATTCTTATCGAACATTTCTGCATCGGTAGCACAGCACGTCGCTGCCGGTTCAACGCCATCCGCCACAGCGCCACCCTATAAAACACCGGGGGCTGATAGCGACTGGTTCATTGGGCTCGCTGACATCGCCAGGATGCGGTCTCTTTATCGTCCGTTCCTTTTGTATGTTCAGATGCTACCGCTGCTATCTGCGCTGCCTGCTCCACACTACCGAGGGCCTTCTCCCAGCCAAACATGTTCCAACCAGCCACGTGTTGCCGAATTCTTATTGAACATTTCTGTATCGGTAGCACAGCACGTCGCTGCCGTTGAACGCCATCCGCCACAGCGCCACCCTATAAAACGCCGGGGGCTGACAGCGACTGGTTCATTGGGCTCGGTGACATCGCCAGGATGCGGTCTCTTTATCGTCCGTTCCTTTTGTATGTTCAGATGCTACCGCTGCTATCTGCGCTGCCTGCTCCAGACTACCGAGGGCCTTCTCCCAGCCAAACATGTTCCAACCAGCCACGTGTTGCCGAATTCTTATCGAACATTGCTGCATCGGTAGCACAGCACGTCGCTGCCGGTTCAACGCCATCCGCCACAGCGCCACCCTATAAAACGCCGGGGGCTGACAGCGACTGGTTCATTGGGCTCGGTGACATCGCCAGGATGCGGTCTCTTTATCGTCCGTTCCTTTTGTATGTTCAGATGCTACCGCTGCTACCTGCGCTGCCTGCTCCACACTACCGAGGGCCTTCTCCCAGCCAAACATGTTCCAACCAGCCACGTGTTGCCGAATTCTTATCGAACATTGCTGCATCGGTAGCACAGCACGACGCTGCCGGTTCAACGCCATCCGCCACAGCGCCACCCTATAAAACGCCGGGGGCTGACAGCGACTGGTTCATTGGGCTCGGTGACATCGCCAGGATGCGGTCTCTTTATCGTCCGTTCCTTTTGTATGTTCAGATGCTACCGTTGCTATCTGCGCTGCCTGCTCCACACTACCGACGGCGTTCTCCCAGCCAAACATGTTCCAACCAGCCACGTGTTGCCGAATTCTTATCGAGCACTTTTGCATCGGTAGCACAGCACGTCGCTGCCGGTTCAACGCCATCCGCCACAGCCCCACCCTATAAAACGCCGGGGGCTGACAGCGACTGGTTCATTGGGCTCGGTGACATCGCCAGGATGCGGTCTCTTTATCGTCCGTTCCTTTTGTATGTTCAAATGCTACCGTTGCTATCTGCGCTGCCTGCTCCACACTACCGAGGGCCTTCTCCCAGCCAAACATGTTCCAACCAGCCACGTGTTCCCGAATTCTTATCGAACATTTCTGCATCGGTAGCACAGCACGTCGCTGCCGGTTCAACGCCATCCGCCACAGCGCCACCCTATAAAACGCCGAGGGCTGACAGCGACTGGTTCATTGGGCTCGGTGACATCGCCAGGATGCGGTCTCTTTATCGTCCGTTCCTTTTGTATGTTCAGATGCTACCGTTGCTATCTGCGCTGCCTGCTCCACACTACCGAGGGCCTTCTCCCAGCCAAACATGTTCCAACCAGCCACGTGTTGCCGAATTCTTATCGAACACTTCTGCATCGGTAGCACAGCACGTCGCTGCCGGTTCAACGCCATCCGCCACAGCGCCACCCTATAAAACGCCGGGGGCTGACAGCGACTGGTTCATTGGGCTCGGTGACATCGCCAGGATGCGGTCTCTTTATCGTCCGTTCCTTTTGTATGTTCAGATGCTACCGTTGCTATCTGCGCTGCCTGCTCCACACTACCGAGGGCGTTCTCCCAGCCAAACATGTTCCAACCAGCCACGTGTTGCCGAATTCTTATCGAACACTTCTGCATCGGTAGCACAGCACGTCGCTGCCGGTTCAACGCCATCCGCCACAGCGCCACCCTATAAAACGCCGGGGGCTGACAGCGACTGGTTCATTGGGCTCGGTGACATCGCCAGGATGCGGTCTCTTTATCGTCCGTTCCTTTTGTATGTTCAGATGCTACCGTTGCTATCTGCGCTGCCTGCTCCACACTACCGAGGGCCTTCTCCCAGCCAAACATGTTCCAACCAGCCACGTGTTGCCGAATTCTTATCGAACACTTCTGCATCGGTAGCACAGCACGTCGCTGCCGGTTCAACGCCATCCGCCACAGCGCCACCCTATAAAACGCCGGGGGCTGACAGCGACTGGTTCATTGGGCTCGGTGACATCGCCAGGATGCGGTCTCTTTATCGTCCGTTCCTTTTGTATGTTCAGATGCTACCGTTGCTATCTGCGCTGCCTGCTCCACACTACCGAGGGCGTTCTCCCAGCCAAACATGTTCCAACCAGCCACGTGTTGCCGAATTCTTATCGAACACTTCTGCATCGGTAGCACAGCACGTCGCTGCCGGTTCAACGCCATCCGCCACAGCGCCACCCTATAAAACGCCGGGGGCTGACAGCGACTGGTTCATTGGGCTCGGTGACATCGCCAGGATGCGGTCTCTTTATCGTCCGTTCCTTTTGTATGTTCAGATGCTACCGTTGCTATCTGCGCTGCCTGCTCCACACTACCGAGGGCGTTCTCCCAGCCAAACATGTTCCAACCAGCCACGTGTTGCCGAATTCTTATCGAACACTTCTGCATCGGTAGCACAGCACGTCGCTGCCGGTTCAACGCCATCCGCCACAGCGCCACCCTATAAAACGCCGGGGGCTGACAGCGACTGGTTCATTGGGCTCGGTGACATCGCCAGGATGCGGTCTCTTTATCGTCCGTTCCTTTTGTATGTTCAGATGCTACCGTTGCTATCTGCGCTGCCTGCTCCACACTACCGAGGGCGTTCTCCCAGCCAAACATGTTCCAACCAGCCACGTGTTGCCGAATTCTTATCGAACACTTCTGCATCGGTAGCACAGCACGTCGCTGCCGGTTCAACGCCATCCGCCACAGCGCCACCCTATAAAACGCCGGGGGCTGACAGCGACTGGTTCATTGGGCTCGGTGACATCGCCAGGATGCGGTCTCTTTATCGTCCGTTCCTTTTGTATGTTCAGATGCTACCGTTGCTATCTGCGCTGCCTGCTCCACACTACCGAGGGCCTTCTCCCAGCCAAACATGTTCCAACCAGCCACGTGTTCCCGAATTCTTATCGAACATTTCTGCATCGGTAGCACAGCACGTCGCTGCCGGTTCAACGCCATCCGCCACAGCGCCACCCTATAAAACGCTGGGGGCTGACAGCGACTGGTTCATTGGGCTCGGTGACATCGCCAGGATGCGGTCTCTTTATCGTCCGTTCCTTTTGTATGTTCAGATGCTACCGTTGCTATCTGTGCTGCCTGCTCCACACTACCGAGGGCCTTCTCCCAGCCAAACATGTTCCAACCAGCCACGTGTTCCCGAATTCTTATCGAACATTTCTGCATCGGTAGCACAGCACGTCGCTGCCGGTTCAACGCCATCCGCCACAGCGCCACCCTATAAAACGCTGGGGGCTGACAGCGACTGGTTCATTGGGCTCGGTGACATCGCCAGGATGCGGTCTCTTTATCGTCCGTTCCTTTTGTATGTTCAGATGCTACCGTTGCTATCTGCGCTGCCTGCTCCACACTACCGAGGGCCTTCTCCCAGCCAAACATGTTCCAACCAGCCACGTGTTGCCGAATTCTTATCGAACATTTCTGCATCGGTAGCACAGCACGTCGCTGCCGGTTCAACGCCATCCGCCACAGCGCCACCCTATAAAACGCCGGGGGCTGACAGCGACTGGTTCATTGGGCTCGGTGACATCGCCAGGATGCGGTCTCTTCATCGTCCGTTCCTTTTGTATGTTCAGGTTTGTAATCAACATTCTTTACTTGCTAGAAAATCTGACAATGTTTGTTTGCCGATGTTCCCGAGCCCCATGCTTTGCTGTCCATGTTCTTTGATTGCTACAATGTATCATCCCTGTTACTTGTTCAGTCTGGGGACGTAGAACTAAACCCAGCCCCTATGGTTTCGGAAGAACAAATGTCCCGTTTACTCCACGCAATCGCAATACTCCCCCGCTTTGAGGTTTGGCAAACCATTCTGTTGAACGGCATAAAGGACATGAAAGAGAAACTGCACGCCGCAGATCAAGCGATATCGAACCCCTCTACCAAAGTTGAATCAATTGAGACTGAATTAACATCCTTGAAAGTCAGGCGAACTGATATTAGCAACATTCAGTCGACATCCGCCGTTATGTCCAAGCATATCAGGAAGCTTGAGAGCCAAATTGATGACATGGAAAATAGAATGCGCCGTTCCAACTTAATCTTCCATGGAATCACTGACGCTGTTGGAGAATCGTGGGCTCAGTCAGAGGCTAAAGTGATCGAGCTGTGTTCAGAAAAGCTAAATGTGAGTGTTTCCCACGACGAAATTGAACGTGCTCATCGATTAGGACGGAACTGTCCGGAAAGGCATTGTCCCATTATCGTTAAGTTCAAATTTTACAAGGGTAAGGAAGAAATTCTACCTTTGGGACATAAATTGAAGCAGTCCGGGTACTCCATTAGCGGTGATTATTCACTCAGAGTGCGTAAAGCACGTTCCCAACTGCTTGCTTTCGCTAAGTCACTTGCATTGCCTTTCAAACTAAAATACGATATTTATTAAAATACGTATAGGCCACACCGGCAGCACAACAGGATAAAAACATGACTTAAAATATGCAGTAAGTGTTAACGTTTCGGGGCCTATTCAGGCCTCATCTTCAGAATGAGGTTCACGCAGCGGATGAACCTCATTCTGAAGATGGGGCCTGAATAGGCCCCGAAACGTTAACACTTACTGCATATTTTAAGTCATGTTTTTATCCTGTTGTGCTGCCAGTGTGGCCTACGTATTTTAATAAATGTCTACCCCCGGTACTTGGACTGTTTAAAATACGATATACTTTTGGTCGATAACAAGTGCTACCGTTTTAACGAGAGTAACGAACAAATTGAGCAATGTAAACAGCAACCATTTCCACTTGCGGTATCGGCACCCCCGCCTGTTCAATCCACGGTTCCTCTTTCTGTTCGGTTTACAAACATTAGAAGCCTTCTCGCCAAACAGGAAGACCTGTCAAACATATTATCTTCTACCTCGTGCGATATTCTTGTACTGACTGAAACCTGGTTATCGCCAGACATTCTTGATACTGAACTTACTCGTGACTTTCCTCACTTTGTGTTTTATCGCCATGATCGCGAGGGTAGAAGTGGCGGTGGCGTTCTGATAGCCGTTAAATATTCTAGCCTATTCACGGCTGCTCTTTGCTTCTTGCAGGTCTACTCATTCCAGAAGCAAGAATTGTACCATTGTAAAGCAAATGGAAATAAACTGACGTCGACTGATATAGGTGTTCCATTCTTGGCCAGTGACTGTCGGATGACTCCAAAAAACGTCACAACAAAGCCGATGTTCATCTAGCTCTCCACAAGCAGCTAACTCCACATAGTAGCCTGCTGCTTCACAGCAACATCAACACTACCTTTGGCGTGTACACATTACACAATATGCTGCATTGTGCTGTGGTATGATAACATACTGATTGTCTCACAATATGTGTATATACAGGGTGTTCCAGAAAACGTGTCATTGAATTATAATAAAAAAACTATACCACCTAGAGTCATGCGGTCAATGGCATTTGTTCTTACGGGGTTTTTGCCACCTCCTGATGTGAATGTCGTGTAACGTAAGTTTAATTATGTAAATTTTTGCGAGCTTGAGTCGGAAATTTGCCAAGTGAAGGTCACTTTTTTACCCCACCAATGTGAAGAGCGTGTCTGACTTACTCAAATTAATGATAACTGACAGGGATATTCAGGAGCTATCCCATCCGAAAAAATAGCCGAACATCATGCTCTACGGAGCTCCCACAGAATAGCACACGATGATTTTTTCAGCGCAATCTTTGTCAGTCCCACGAAAGGAGGTTGGAAACCTAGCTCGCCCCGCCATCGCAGAAAGAAATAACACAGGCATGGCTTATCACGTCCGACTTCGCCGCTTTCCCTCTCCCAATTTCAGGAACTGTCACTTTTTCTACTATCACTCTGTGGGCTGGGTTTGGAACCTCCTTTCGTCGGACTGCGGGCGATTGCGCTCAAAAAGTCGTCGCGCGTTATGGTTCGGTGCTACGAAATGCATGATATTCGGCTATTTTTTCTGATGGGGTAGCCCCTGGATATCCCTGTCAATTATCATTAATTTGAATAAATTAGACAGGCTCTTCACGGTGGTGGGGTAAAAAAGTGACCTTGACTTGGCAAATTTCCGACTTCAGGTCGCAAAAATTTACATAATTTACATACGTTACACGACTTTCATATTGTCACGAAGCGAAATGGGTCGTCGAGTCGTCGAATAAACAGCGAACGGTTTATTAGACTACTTGGTAGCAAAACACAAGAGTGATAGCTCTCTGAACACAACTGAGTCCAAAGAATGAATGCTCCAGCTTGGAGCGCACAAGCATTTAAGCGTCGCGCCGAAAAGTCTAGCTTCTTGCTTCTTCTTCAGCATGCGTCGGGATGAGATGTACCGTTTCGTGCCTGCCCTGGAAGTTTCGCGATGATGACTCGTGGCATTGCCCCTTCCGTAGATGTGGCATCGTCCCGATGCCAGAACCTGTGTCGGCTAATCGCATTTCGTTTGCACCCCTGCGCAGCCTCGTAGCCAACGTCGTCGTCTTTAACATTGTCGTCGGCGCCGTTATCGATTAATGCAGTTGTCTCGTGGTCGTCGATGAGTACTTGCGGGTCACTGGTAAGGTTTTGAGCGTCGCGGCGGTCTGTATTGCTGTTCGTCGAGCTCGGAGACTGGTCGCGTCGTAAGTCAGCAGAAGCATGCTGCTGCCGTAGAGTCTTCAATTGCGGCGGGGTGACTACGCGCTGAAGGCGGGAGGCGTCAGGTGAAAATTCGGGTAGACCCAGTCGTCGGTACGGGAACCGGCGGTGGACCCGGGTGGCTTCTTCACAGTGGTAGCAGAGCGGCCTCAAGTCTGATGTTCGCCGTACTTCTGTCTTGCGAGTTCCTCGTGCGCGTGGCTGGTAGCTGAGTGGTGCAGGTTGGGCGGGTCGCGAATGCGCCCAGCTGTTGCCGTGCCGCTCTGCCGATGGTGGCTGTCGTAGCCATCTTCGTGGGGGTGGGGGTTCCAATGGCCTGAATTCCGAAGGTAGACCACGCTGTCTTCGAAGTCGTTTCTGTTCTTCCAGGCCGTTGAGCAGGTGCCCCGCACCTCCACCAGAAATGTCACGAAGCGAAATGGGTCGGCGAGTCGTCGAATAAACAGCGAACGGTTTATTATTATTTAGACTACTTGGTAGCAAAACACAAGAGTGATAGCTGTCTGAACACAACTGAGTCCAAAGAATGAATGCTCCAGCTTGGAGCGCACAAGCATTTAAGCGTCGCGCCGAAAAGTCTAGAAACAGCACGTGCGTCTGCCAGAGAGCAGGCGATGTGTCTGGAAGCTTCTTGCTTCTTCTTCAGCATGCGTCGGGATGAGATGTACCGTTTCGTGCCTGCCCTGGAAGTTTCGCGATGATGACTCGTGGCAATATCAGAAGCTGGCACGAACCTAGTAAGAACAAATGCCGTTGACCGCATGATTCTAGGTGGTGTAGTTTTTTTATTATAATTCAATGACACATTTTCTGTGACACCCTGTATATGATAATGGCCCCAAGGGCACACTGCATGGCTTATACCCTCTGGAGCGTGTATCCATACCTGGCTGCAACATTGCATGTCAATGCGCGTTACAATACACATTTTGACTTTTGCCCGTTATTAGACATCTTCGGCCGTATTGAGACTTTGGCCGTAATGAGACACTTGGGGATTAAAGGATAATCGGCCGTATTGAGACTTTCGGCCGTATTGAGAAATCGGCCGTAATGAGACTTCGGCCGTAATGAGATACAATCAGCGGTCCATGATAGTAACCAGGAGAGAGGAACCAGCAGCACGGTGCGCACGCGCAAGCTTAATCGGCGGAAGGATACGGTCCGCGCGATTTTGCTTTCGCGTCACCAGACGGCAACACAGAATGACGTGTTTCAGACGTGTTTCGCTGTGCTTCGGTCGGTGTTTACGCGTACTTACATTTCATGCTCTTTTATAAAAACTAAAAGTGGTAGACATATAAATTTGGTGTCTATCGATTCCTGAAATATTTCGAGAGAAAGTAAATTCAAGTTTTTTTTTTAAATGGCTATAGAAGTTTAATAAAAACCTGTTCAAAGAGGGAGGAGAAAAATTGTGTATTTTTTCACATTCGTGACGTCGCCGTAAAATACATACGACATGTATGAGAAATCTAATAACATTATTCTCTTCATCTCATCTTCCTCTTTATGGTGAAACCACCCGCGTCAAAATCTGCGCCGTGGTTATCGAGAAAAAGGATAAAAACTATTCCATAGGAAATACATTGGGACGGAGAGCTGGTATGCCCTCTTAACTTGGATCGAACAGTTCCTATCCCGCCATAAACAAGCCACGATAGTTAACGGTACCTTATCATCCCTCTGTTCTGTCACGTCGGGCGTCCCTCAGGGCACCATCCTCGGCCCGTTATTATTTCTCATATACATTAACGACCTCCCCACCAACATCACTTCAAAAGTTCGGCTTTTCGCAGATGACTGTGTGGTGTATCGAGCAATATCGAGTATATCAGACCAGATTATATTACAACGCGAACTTAACTTAATTGGTGTATGGTGAAGAGTTTGGCAAATGGAACTCAGCTTGCCGAAGTGCGTATTTGTTCGTTTCACCCGTTCCCCACAACCTGTAACTGTTACCTACTCTATCTACCCAATTGCTTCTTTACAAAATGGGCCAATCCAGCTCGCCCTTGTGTTCCAGCTGTGGCGAGGTGGCCGACATTCCTCATTGTCATTTGTACTGCCAGCAGCACATTCCCCAACGGCAAGCCCTCCATCGCCGTCTAATACAGCTGGGCTGCAGCACATTGTCCATGGCCACCTTCCTTGGTCCCGTCCCTCGGCCTAGTCAGTAGGCCGTAACTACAGCTTTGCTCCGCTCCTTGAAAGACTCGGACCTAGCGTCTGCCCTCTGACTGGACATTCGTGCTGTACTGCACTGCACAGCTTGTCTGTTTTTCTTTCATTTTTTCCTTTTCGTTCCCTCTTTTTGTTTTATTTTCAGTTTCCTTCTTTATCTTTTTCTTTATTTCTCTTTTTCGGAATAGCAAGCTGGCAATAGGCTGGCTGACATTCCTATTTTTTTCTTTTCTTCCTTTTTTCTTTCACTCTATTCAACATATCCCCCCCTACTCTATCTGCAATCATTTTCTTTTCCCTTCCGCATCATGCAAGTACCTGGGCCTTACCTTTTCATCTAACCTTTCATGGAAGGACCATACCTTAGCCATCTGTAAGAGGGCCAATTGCTCGCTTGCTTTCCTTCGACGCAACATAAGACAAGCGCCCACATGCATTTGACTCTACATGGCTGGTTTTAATGTGCACAAGCTCCATACAGATTGATATGTGTCCGTTATTTCATACAAGGCTAACATAAATCTTCATCTAGACAAAAAAATGACAAGCCTTAAAAATGTGGCTTCCAGGTAAACACCATGCATGACCATGAGATGAATTTAGTTGCATTAGTTCATTCACTGTGAATAGGAAACAGTGATACATACAATTCATGAAATGATGCATGCATAACTTTCCTCTTCTCGTTTCTTCTTATAAAAGTAGTGCACGAATTAACACTCGTGCACTACTACACAATTTTTCACTTCACAACAGAACCGTAAGCTCACCTCTTCAGCCAAGACTCCCTGGGCAGCAACATCCTATTAGCCATGTTGTTGTTGTTTTTCTTTTTCAGAATCCTTCGCGTAGCCGCATAACATGACTGGAATGGAAAATAGCAACAATGTACTTAAGTTACTTCCTCTTGAAATATTTATTCTAATCAGATATGCTTTTGCGCATAGTACGGTGTAAAAGCCTGCGCAACAATTGCAGATGTTCGCGATAAGCAGTTCGAGGAGATCAATTCAAGTATGCGGACTTGTGCTTTTATTTTTGAACAAATATGACGACGTATTTTAACAAATGAAATATGGCTCACAATGCTAAATGTTGCTGTACGGTGCGGCATTATCGGTGTCTTAACTTCGAATTAATTTGTTGTTCCTAAACGCGCAACGAACTACAAACAGTGCAAATCTTCTAACACATACCGAGCTACATCTATTACAGGCACTTCGGCTGTTTTGATTCAGTCAAATTACTCGTATGAGAATGCAACTATGTGTGGAAACACACTGCTAAGCCAGACAGTCTACGAAAGCATAACTCACCAGACTTCTTGGTTCTCGGCCTTGGTCAACACTGCGCGATATACGTTGGGACTGTGACGATTCATTCAACTCAATTTTCACCGGGACAACACGCGCTGCTCGAAAGACAACGACGGAAAATAAAGAGCCGCTTAAGTCCGCTAATTTGCACGTTACAGCACTACAAATCGATAGATACAAACACGTCGTAAACTACAACTGCTCGCTAACACAAGAAACGAGATACCCAACGTTGCTAGACACCATCCGAAGTGAGAGCGTGAAAGTATATATAATAAGATATCAAAACACGAAAGGAAGAGTATTGATCCCCCTCCTTCTATAGCATGCAAAACGTGATTAGCGCTGAGATGAACATACATGTCCATTGACGCGAGTTATTTTCACTGATCAAAAAGAGGTCACGTGGGATTGCGTGACGCTTGCGAAATGTGCAGCAATGTGAGGTGAGCATCATGGCGAAACGAAACTTGTAAATCGTGCATTGCACTTCATGGTAGCTGCCAGAAACGAAGCAAACTTATGAGACACTGGATTTAAGGTATGTTGTCATCCTTTTCATTCCTGCATATCATTTCACATTACACTGTACGTGAATACATGGGTGTCGTGTCTCACAATGCTGGGGAAGTAGTTGCATGGGGAAGTGTGCATGGTTCTAGACTTTTAATTTTTGATCGTGCAATCGGAATATCGGCACCTCTCGCGTTGTGGCTTGCATGTGACCAATCAAGTGCTGTTCCCTAACTAGCGCTTCTTACAAACGAGAAAACGAAACATGTGGGAAGGTATATTTTTGATCACTCATATATAACGAGAAAATGTATCGTTTTCAGGTTGCTGTCACTACTCCATGTGCCCGCAATTGTCCTGCGTGTATGATTACACTACCGACGTCGCCCACCACGGCGGAAGTGTTTTGCGCACACGCGTTTCAGCATGAAGCCTGCAGGTAACATCTGATGCTTACCCTACGGATATACTGATTCTGAATTTACATGTTGTAGGTTAGAGGAATTCCGAATGCCCAGAGTGACACACGCTTATAACATTGTGATATCAGTGCAGTGGCATAAGCACTAATGTAGTGCCCCACGAAAATGAACGAGGGGCAGTGGTTTATTCAGAATCCCAAGCACGAGAGGGGTGTTGGAAAAAATTGGGGTGGGTGGGTCATCATTATAGTTACGTCATTACAGCTTAGCATATCATTACAGACGTGTCTGAAGCTGAAATCGCAAGGGCACCCCCTGTAGGAGGTCCACAGGCAAAAAAAAAAAAAATTAGGCGGGTGTTACTGAACATTTGGGGGGTGTAGGGAGGTCTGGATAAAGCACTGACTAGGGGGACTTCTCCACCCCATGTAAAGCCTCATGAAACACCTCCTGATATATTTTCCTGCCTATGCAGCTGCATCATTATGATGTAATTGTCGTTGTTGCCCATAATTCTTGAGTATGTTTTGAATATATGAAAAAGAAAGTCTGCATGACAGCATATGTCTTATGGTCATAATCAAACAAGAGCATATGTCATTTTGTTCAGCGCCTTATGTACTTTTTTTAAATTTCAAGTGGACGTAAATTGTAGAAGGCAGCTAGTGGGGGAAAAGATCATAGTCATAGGTCATGTGGCTCCAGGAGTTCCCAGTGGGCTCCCTTGTGGAGTAACTTTTCAGAACACACACAGTTTGGTCACAGAACCAACGAGTAGGATGTTGCTCGAATACTGAGAGAAAATCGCGTAACACATACAAATATCGTGTGACACAGTATGACAATAAAAACATTTTTCACGAGGGATGCATGAAATACTGTCCCAATATTGTGTGCATGAACCATTGTGTGTGACACAAACCGTGGGGGCACACCGCCTCGGACACACTTTGGGAAGCATAAATCACAGCGATTGCTAATATGGTGGATGCTTCTTTTTTCTTTTTGGCCGTGATGAAACATCTTCGGCCGAAATGAGACTACCTTCGGTCGTAATGAGACTTCGGCCGTAACGAGACACTTGGGGATTAAAGGATTTTCGGCCGTAATGAGACTTTCGGCCGTAATGAGACTTCGGTCGTAATGAGATGTTACCGGACCGCTGACTTAGGGCATGGCCTTGGAGACCAGAACAAAAGCTTACTTAGCTGCTCGTCAGGGGATTATCGTCTGCCCACGCAATGAGGAACCATCGTCCCCGGACAAAATGTCCCTAGCTGACTGCGGAATGAAAGTTAAATTTTGAGTTCTTGTTACACTGCCGTTGCTAGCTTCCGTGACGATACATGTCTGTTTTCATGCTGTCCCGTGGAGATTGTGCATCCTGGGCCGACATCTCTCTCAAGGGAATTTTTCGCAAAGTCGCACTTTGCTACTCCGGCAATGAGGGTTCGCAGGTTATAATAGGCCGTAGAGACTCACCAATTTACACATAAGTATGAGCACACGCACAAAGTCTTAAGTTTTTTCATGTAAAGTCATACATAGCAGAACTGCAGATAGTAATCAGCATGCCAGATCTAGCGCTGCAATCTGTTAGTTTACATGCGTGTATTACAATGTTGAAAGCAATGTTGGAAGCACATATATTCCACCACCACATTCTTTCTCTCTCTCTCTCTATGTGTGTGTCAAAGTTCATTTCCTTACTCACGATAAACAACAAGTAAGAAACCACACCCAGTTACTCTTGGAAGAAAAGGTCACCGGGGAAAAGACCCCTGAAGTAAACGCCGCACGAAACCTAGCGATCGGCACGAATATCAAACGCGTGCATTATGCAAGGTGCTCGGAATCTAGCCTCAGTATCTCCGTTATATGAAGCGCAGTAATGTGATGTATCACTTGTGATAAATCATAATAAGCATTTTCCAGTGCCTGCTACGCCTAAGCTTGCTGTTCATTATTATTTTATTACTGTATATCCTTTTACTGTTTGTTGCATTTTAGCGTTGAATTGTCCAATGAGCAACCGTCCGCACCCCCACTGACGATCCTGCGTTCTTTTACGATCCACACTTCTGGATTAGAAATTAATCTTCCAACTTGGGAATGTGTTACTATGCACAATACGGTACAAAATTTCGATTATGCCTTTTATGCATGTCGATTATGTATTTCGATTTTACGCGAACTCAGTCCGCTAACAAAGAACCTTTATCACATACGCGTCGTATCCTTGCGGCTTTCCAACGAACCATGCTCAGCGCGAGTCAAAACAAATCCACGTGGACAGCAGAAAGGGCAAAAACCGGTCCGGAGTGGGTCGGCCCTTCCCACTGATCCCCACGTCTGTCGTCCCCATATTGCGCCATCTAGTGAAGACGGAGATAATCCTCTCCGGCGCGTCAAGGTCATACGCATGCGCATAGGCCATTGTGAAAAAGGTCCATTCCCGGCTAAGAAAAAATAAAAAAGAAAGAAAGAAACTAATCAAAATAAGAAAACAAAAACGTAACAAACACAAAAGAAAAATAAACACGAAATTGATCACGGTTCACCCAGAAGGCCACAGACTCCCAGGAACTGGACAAGTGCCTTTGTCACTTCACTATGTTGTGTAGGGTCTAGCAATGTAGCTGTTGTTTCGACGCAATGTTGAAACAGTGAGCAAGCGGATTACACAAAGATAAATGTTCCTTAGGATAACGGCATTTAGAACTGCAGCTTTCTTTGTTCTTCTCTTTCTTTCTTTTATTGATCCATTTATTTATTTATTTATTTTTTTCATCAGCGGTTCACGAGAACCAATAAGAAAAGTCGATCAAGCGACCGCTGCAATGAGCAACTGTCTTTCCCGGAACCCAAATTCGCGTCCGCGAAACAAGGAAAACCAACGACAATGCTCGATTGCTTCGTCCGATGATATGCCGTGGTTAAAAGTCCGACATCACTATTTACCACACAAACTCAACAAATTTCGATGTCTGTCCAAGTCATTTTAGCGAACGAAATCCACATTTTTGTAGGCCTAGGCTTAGCGAGGCGGACGTAGGGGAACAGCACGTTAGTTAGTTGACTATTAGGTTAGTAAAAGTTCGGTGTTTGCATTTTCATGTTCAGGTTAGTCTAAGTGGGCTTTGGCAGTTTTCGCGCACAAATAGCCAGATAACATTTATTTACAGTAGTTTATTTTTCAGTGGGGACGTCGATCACTTTATTTTGAGATAGGCCCAATTTTTCGATACCGGTTCCCTGGATTTTCCATCTTTCGACACTCCTTGCAGGTTACGCGTTGGATGACCCAAAACCTGTACCCGTCTGTCTTTGAATCGCGAACAAAGGGAGGCCTTCTGACGAAGATAAGGAAAAGCTCGGGGTCACTGGGGATTCTCTGCTGAACTAGTGACTCTACGCTGAACGAAAGGTCTGGTGTAATATGAAGTACCCTGAAAACCAAGGAGTGTCTAAAAATGTAGTACTGAGGTTTCCGGGTAATAATCAGCGCATTATGAGAAGGAATTTCTGCTCCGAGATCTCCTTGCGTGTCAGTTTCTTTCGTTTTATCTTGTTCCTTTATACATAAAGACAGGGTTCAAGGTCTTTTAGGAGCTTCCTTCTTCTCCTTTTTTCTTTTTTTGAATAGCTATTGCTAAATGCTATGCATTTATTTAGGCTGATTGAGTGTAAGTATTGAGCCTATCAAAAGGCCGAAAATCATAACACCGAACTATCAGAAGGCCGAAAGCCAAAAGACCGAAAAATCATAACGCCGAACTGTCAGAAGGCCGAAAATAAGAAGGCTGAAAATGGAAACACTCCAGTGAATGACCACTGAATGGGATGGTGTAGATTATGAAAAAGTTTTGTGGCTATTGTATTAGAAATCAAATAACTGGAATGCATACCATTTTGTGCTCGCAAATAGACTAGCCAGCGAAGATGAAAAACGATAATCTACGCCATGTTTGCTACGAAAAGAAAGTGTGTGGTGGGTAAAGTGCGGATAATTGCGTACTAAAAGCCCCTGAAATACAGGTGCAAGTATGAACTGAAATCTAGATAGCCGATGAAGCACATCACAGCCGACCGAGTGTTGTCGTTCGCTTTGCGGATTTGTTAAAATTGGGAGATACAGGGCTCTTTTCTTTCCTTTTTTTATGTGTTAATTAATAATTAAATCTACATTCCATTCAACGAGCAACATAAAATGGATAGAGTTCGCTGAATTAGTTCGCTAGCGATATCGTTCGCTGGATGCTAGTATTTCTCCACTGTCGGTCAGACACAGGTGTTACAGCTGTCCTTACATCTTTTTCTGGGCCGATGTTTATGGGTTATAAAAGCTCTACACCCACTAATTCAGTTGTTTCATTGCCCTTACAACTCCACTTCTGCTGAAAATACGGTTCATCAACATAGAAAGTATTAGAGAACAACTACAACATCATTGTCCCGGTTGAGTTGGGAACTACGTCCGACGATACCCACGTTCAGCGAGCGTGAAGTCAGAGCCTCAGGATAGTGGGCATATGCGTTTCATTTCATTGGTACGAATACAGAAGGTAATGTGTCTCAGTATTCTGCTCAGTATTCTGTAGTACTCCCCTTTATAAAAGAACGCGGTTACCATTTTTCCAACATATCTGCCAGAAATACGTAGAAGGTAGCAGGACCTTGGAAAATCACCAGAGATGAATCACCTCGTGTCATAGTCAAGATTTATTTGTTGTTGGAGAATCGCTTCCTCATCTTGCCGCGTTATCTGTGTTCAGCAAAATTTGCGAGAGAGGAACAGAAAGAAAAGATGTAATCGGCACAATGCAAGCGGTGCAGCGGGTGTAACCGCATTTGTGTTTCTTTTCAATGGTTTTACTATGCATTAACATGAATGTTAATTTAAAAAATCCAACAAAAAATTTAAACAAATAACGAGATAGCACTTGATCGGCTATGATCCGTTCCCTCACCTGTTCACAACGGCGCTCCTGTAATTTCCCGGATACGAAAAAATCGCCCTCGGAGAAATCGTCCCGAGTGGGAGCCTAGGTTAGAACCGGGTCCTGGGTTAGTTTTCAGGGGTTAGGTTAGTTTAGGCTTGTTTTTGAGAGTCCTCAGTCCGCATCGTTCTCATCACATTGTAACTGGATATTCCGAAATGCTAAGCTGTTATTTGAAGAAAAGTAATTGATAACAGTACAAACATGAGTAAGAAACATCTACTCTGTGTCCTTTTATTTGTTGTCGAATCGTTCCTCTTGGCATCCAGAAAGAAAAAGTCTACGATGTTCGGGGTGCGTCATCTGAAGGGACGACAAACCAGCCACTCACTCTCACTCACCCTCCTTTCACTCTTACATTTTTTGTTCACTCATACACACATTCATACGACGGAAATCGACGCAAGCGGCACCTGTTGAACAAGAGGGAAACTGATGTTCTGAGGCTGGAACAACATAGAGGGGACAGATACAAACAAAGCCTCAATTTGCCTAAGACATCAACGATGAAGAGATGAAAGTCACTGAAAAGGTTAGCCAGCTGCAGGGATCGAACCCACATCTTCTGGATTACCAGAATCTGGATTACCGGTAATCCAGATCAATCAATCAAAATTGTGTTGCTTTGCATATATTCCGGCCTCCCTTATAGGATGACTTTGTTGGCTGGGCTGAGGTTTTCACATATAAAGAATGGCGCACGCCATTATGGGCACTTGTAAGGTTCAGTACCTCGGTACACTGTGGTAAGCTTTTACAAAAAACACCTCTCCTTCGTAACAGAGAAGATGGACATCTGATGTTGGAAAAGGAGGAGGATGCAAAAAAGCAACAAGGGAAAGTGGTAAAAATGCTGCAAACTTTCCGGTAAGCTCCAGTTATAGAAATACAAATAGTGAAGTGGTGAAAGATGGAAGTCACTGAAAAGGTTAGCCAGCTGTAGGACTCGAACCCACATCTTCTGGATTGGTAGTCGGTAATCAAGAAGATGTGGGTTCGATCCCTACAGCTGGCTAACCTTTTCAATGACTTTCATCTTTCATCGTTGATTTCTTAGGCAAATTGAGGCTTTGTTTGTATCTGTCCCCTCTATGTTGTTCCAGCCTCAGAACATCAGTTTCTCTCTTGAAAAAGTCTATGTTGGCAATATCGCGACTCCCGCTGCGAGGCCTCGCCACTCGACCTTTCGGTATCTTCCTTGGTTGGTTTGCTGAGTGTCGACCCGAAGCCTTTATCGCCCTTCACTTTCTTTGTACTATTTTGCAAGCTAGCACACCAAGGCGAGAAGAAAGGGAGTCCCCTGTCACTGGGGGTTGTCGACTGACATCATTTTTCTGAGCCGATGTATCGTGAAAGAAAAAGAAGGGGGAACATGGGGGAAAGGAGTCTTTCAAATATATTTCCGGGTAATAATAAGAAGTCTATTCTGCGACGAAAATTTTGAAAAGTATTTTGCACCAACGCCTTGTAAATGAATTCAAATATTTAATAATGCTTACTTACCAGAAATATATATACCAAAATGTCATTTTTGCATGAATAATAGAGTTATCAAGGTAAATTGCATGTAAGCGAATGCAGAAAAAAAGGGGGGAATACTGTTTCTAGCACTCGATTTTCATGACTGGAATTGTAAGCGCTGTGTGTTTATAACCTAATTTACAGCCGCTGGTACGTCCAGTTGAGAGCCTCCGAGATACCGACATCTCGGGCGAGCTTTGATAGCATATGGAGTTGCCTTTCCTTGGCCATTTCCTGATTTCTTAATTGGCAATCGCCTTGTGCTCAGACTCACTGCTGGCAACATTCGTTTATAATACCATCTGTGTGTGTACTGCCCATATTGCCATCCGTACTATCCGATCACACTTGTACGTCGGCATACTGTAAGTATGCACTAGTAAAACAATACGAAGAGCAACTAAAAATTCCACAATCAGTCAGCATAGACGACAGTGACTCGTGGAAATAATAATTGTAGCATAAATATATCACAACAAAATAAAAATAAAGTACTCATATAACAATAGGAGACAAGCAAAAAGACGTGAATGTCTCGAATCGAACTGCGGACCTTTCGTGTCAAAGTCCGACACTTTACCTCTCGACTACGGAGGAGAAGCGAGCAGACCGAACTTCGCCAAAATGTGATGCCCCTAATTCCTCGAACCTTTCGCCGCCGCGCGGCGGCGCTCGCGTTACCTCGGAGGCAGAGCCGTATATTAAAAGGGAGTCTGGCCATTGGGAGGAGTCACAAAAGAGGCTCGACCTGTCAATCACAGTTTCGCTCCTCTGATTGGTTTGCTTTTTACCAAGGGGGTCTCCATGACACCATACTGCCACCCAAAATGGCGACGAAAACAAACACAGTGAAGCGGGGATTTCGTGACAAAAAATTTTCACAGACTAACCTGATTTTACGCTGCAAATGTACATCCTAATATAAGTTTCTCGGAAATCAGTTTCAACTTATGCTCATCCATCGATATCTAACTGAAAATAATACGTTTTGTCGCCGGTGTTAGGCCTAGTGAACACGGCGATCACAACGAAACCATAACAAAAACGGCGCTGTGTTGTACAATCTTATATTTAATTGCTGGATTTCATGGATATAAACATTCTTGCCTCTTATATTCCAACTATTCACGTGGATTTGTTTAAAAATCATACCGACAACAGAATGTTTCCCAGGTGCCGGCAGCGGTACAACGACGGAAGCAGACGACAATTCCCGACGTGCCTTACGCTCCCTAGGTGGCGCTCATCAAATTTGCACCAACAATCCACTACTTTTGCAGATTACGAGATGTATCCATGTCAATCCCATGCAATCCACTTGCCACCCAAAATGGCGCTGCCCATGTTGGATAAGGGGGCATTTAGTGGGGATAGGCTGATTGATAGTGCTTCATATTTCAAGACTTTATTGGTCGGAAAGCTGAAAAAGTGGGTGGAGCTTCAGGTATAGGCATGACCCATTAATGGCCAGACTCCCTTTTAATATACGGCTCTGCTCGGAGGGAGAGCCGTATATTAAAAGGGAGTCTGGCCGTTGGGAGGAGTCACAAAAAGAGGCTCGACCAGTCAATCACAGTTTCACTCCTCTGATTGGGTTGCTTTTTACCAAGGGGGTCGCTATGACACCTTACTGCCACCCAAAATGGCGACGAAAACAAACAGTGGTGAAGCGGAGATTTCGCGACAAACAATTTTCACGGACTACTCTGATTTTACGCTGCAAATGTACATTTTCATATACGTTTCTTGGAAATCAGCTTCACCGTACGCTCATCCATCGATATCTAACCGAAAATAATACGTTTTGTCGCCGATGTTAGGCCTAGTGAACACGGCGATCACAGCGAAATCGTAACCAAAACGGCACTGTGCTGTACAATCTTATATTTAATTGATGAATTTCATGGATATAAACATTCCTGCCTCTTATATTCCAACTATTCATGTAGATTTGTTTGAAAATCATACCGACAACAGAATGTGTCCCAGCAGTTCTGCCGGCAGCGGTACAACGACGGAAGCAGACGACAATTCCCGACGTGCCTTACGCTCCCTAGGTGGCGCTCATCAAATTTGCGCTAACAGTCTTTTGCAGATTGCGAGAGGTATCCATTTCAATCCCATCCAATCCACTTGCCACCCAAAATGGCGCTGCCCGTGTTGAATAAGGGGACAAATAGTGAGGATAGGCTGATTGATAGCGCCCCATATTTCAAGACTTCATTGGTCGGAAAGCTGAAAAAGTGGGTGGAGCTTCAGGTATAGGCACGACCCATTACTGGCCAGACTCCCTTTGGCATACACGGCACTGCTCCGAGGCAGTGCCGTGTATGCCAAAGGGAGTCTGGCCATTAATGGGACCTGCCTATACCTGGAGCTCCACCCACTTTTTGAGCTCTCTGGCCAATCACGATCCAAAATACAGTTCGCTATTAATCCCAGGCTATCCAAGCTATATATTACCTGTATTTATTGGGTGCCGACATTTTCGGGAAACTGGATTGGGTTAGATTGAACAGGATATTTCCTGACGACCTACCAACATAACGAATGTTTGTAAGTCAAACGTCGCCATGCCAGTACTGGACAGCTGTTTCGGCCTTGTTGGGCCATCATCAGCAGTACGCAGGCAGGCAACGTTTGAGCGGATGGCGTCAGAAGGTCACGTGGCACGTGATGCCTCCCGTCAGGGTGTCCTAAGACACCTCTGAAATCCCAGTGCAAAGCCAGTAAAGTGTATAAGGGAAAAGAAAATTAGCAAGAGCTCTTTGGCTGCACGTATAACATATGTTTGTAAGTCAAACGCCGCCATGCCAGTACTGGACAGCTGTTTCGGCCTTGTTGGGCCATCATCAGCAGTACGCAGGCAGGCAACGTTTGAGCGGATGGCGTCAGAAGGTCACGTGGCACGTGATGCCTCCCGTCAGGGTGTCCTAAGACACCTCTGAAAGCCCAGTGCAAAGCCAGTAAAGTGTATAAGGGAGAAGAAAATTAGCAAGAGCTCTTTGGCTGCACGTATAACATATGTTTGTAAGTCAAACGTCGCCATGCCAGTACTGGACAGCTGTTTCGGCCTTGTTGGGCCATCATCAGCAGTACGCAGGCAGGCAACGTTTGAGCGGATGGCGTCAGAAGGTCACGTGGCACGTGATGCCTCCCGTCAGGGTGTCCTAAGACACCTGCTATATGCTACATATTTTAACTATAAAACATAAGAAGATTAAATCAAGAACGGGCAAAGGTGTGTATATGAATAAAAGTATGTCATAAAATGCAAATTTTTGGCCATCCGTAGCGTTTTTCTTGCTATTTGCCTGTGATCGCTGTCTTTACTAGGCCTAACAAGGACGACGAAACATATTATTTTCAGGAAAACATCAACACTGGAGCATAATTTAAAGGTGATTTGCAAGATAATTGCAACAGAATGTACACTTACGGAATAAAATTGAAGTAATTTGTGAAAAAAATTTGCCATGAAATCCTCGCTTCGCCGTTCCAAGCTACGCCGCCATTTTCGGGAAAATTTTGGTGTCATGGTGGTCCGCATAGGAAACGGCAGCCAATGAAAAACGCTCAATTTGATTGACAGGTCGAGCCTCTTTTTTAGGCTCCTCCTAATGGCCAGACTCCCTTTGGCATACACGGCGCTGCTCGGAGGCAGAGCTCGGAGGCAGTGCCGTGCATGCCAAAGGGGTCTGGCCATTAATGGGACCTGCCTATACCTGAGGCTCCACCCACTTTTTAAGGTATCTAGCCAATCACAGGTCAAAATACAGTTGTCTATTATTACATCCATCCAGTACTTATACCTCACCCCTATTTACTGGGTGCCACCATTTTGGAGAAACTCGATTGATTCAGACTGAAACGGATACCACAGGTGACAGACCAAAACAACGGATTTTGCTCCCAGTTTTATCAACGCCATCTGCATGGAGAGAGGCATGTTGGGAAGGCTCAGAATTGCAGAAATGGTTGCTGGCAGAAGTGATTGGCCAGGATGGCGGTACAACCGCTTCTTCGTAGCAGACGACAGCCGGTATGAAGTTTTATATCACGTAATGTAAGTACATTGAATCAAAAATGAGCAAAGACGTATGTATAAATAAAATGCAATTATATAATGCAAAATCCTACGTATAAGGGTCGTCCTTCTTGCTATTTTCCTGGTATCACGATCATAGCTAGGCATAACGTTAGTGACGAAACATCCCATTTTCACGTAAATAGTGATGGCGGAGCGAAAGTTGAACCTGATTTTGCAGGTGCGTACATGAGGATATATACTCACAGTATGAAATTAAAGTAGTCTGTAAAATTTTTTTGTTACGAAATCTCCGCTGCGCCGTTCCAAGCACCATCCTCCATCTTGGAGAAAATTTGGTGTCGTCATGGCAGCCCCCATGGAAAACGGTAACCAACGCCTAAGTTTGATTGACAGGTCGAGCCTCTTTTTTAGGCTCCTCTTAATGGCCAGACACCCTTTGGCATACACGGCACTGCTCGGAGGCTGGTTCTTGGAGATACACGCTTTGGCAGTGCTTTGTGCGCAACCAAAGTACTCTGTAAACATGATTTTAAAGTGCGGGTTTGAATAATAAACATGGTGTTCGTGTGTCCAGCAATGAACAGTTGTTTTTATACGCGGCTGTGACATGATTTTAACGTTATCCGTGAAGTTAGTTTTGGGTAAGGATGGGAAGTCGACTCCAAGGACTCTGTGAACTTGTGAGAAGCTATACCTCAAAGGAGAAAGGCTCACGGGTGGGAGGTGGCTGCAGGCTGATGCGCCCGAATATGCAGACATGAATATTGCGTTGTGCAATATTCAAAGCGTGTACATTTCACACACTTTGTTCTCACCGCTACGCAAACTACAAACTGTAAATCACAATCAGTACTAAATAAAGTGTTTTTCAATCTGTGAACCTGTGTTCCATATTTTCAGCGCTCCATGACAGAGTAATCGAGCAACCCCTACGTCTCTGTTCGAAATATCGGCGGCTTCTGTGTTTGCAGCATTTGTGTTTTGTGCCGTTTACTTTTATGCAGGATGAAGTTGTCAATAAGTTTCAACTTTCTTGTTTTGCGGCGGGTAATTAGCCCGTCATCACTGATATTTTATTGCCTGTGTTTGCGTGTCACTTTCGCTTTGCTCGGCGTAGCCTTCGAGTCCATGCTGTCTGTGTGTGGTTTTTCGATGCAAAGTATACAACTTGTGCAATATAACTTGAGATATGAGCAAGAACTGTTTTATACCTGGCTGTAACACTGGATACTCCAAGTCAAAGAGGGAAAATAGGGAGAAAGGCGTAAAATATCCGCATCTCTTCGGTGCGCCAAAGGTAAGGGACTTTCCTGTTATTTTCGGTTCCCAATATTCCCACTTTGAATGACATCTCTCTGCACTTACTGCGTACATTATGTCTTTCACAAAGATGCACAGTTACCAGCACATCAAATTGTGACGGTAGAGGGAAATTCTTTTTATTTGCCATTAAGTATGCTACCTGGAGAGTAATTCACTTCTGAAGCAGTAAATACAGGCTTCACCACAAATCAGTGCAGCACAGTACACAAGGAACCTCGTCTTGACTACACCACAAGTTTCAGACATCTTCATGAACCTGAGCAAGATAAAACACAACAAAATATTACAATATGTATCACTGGAGACTTTTGATCCAAACACTGCATTTCAAGTACACAACAAATTTGGGCTAAGCCGTCAAACTAAAAGTATCAGTAGCAGAAAACGGCTCATTATGAAAATGTATCCAATTTAGTTTTAGTACAACACATTACAGCTCAGGGGAAATAAAGTTGACAGTGTCAGATCAGAAGAATTTAAAGTACAATAGTGTTCACTCACTATACATACCGTTATTGGCACCAATAGTGCACCTAAGATTTAGGACAATAACATGACTATAGCTTATTTGTAGCCACATGTACAAGAAGAAAAAGCTGACATAAAAAGTTGCAAGTGCTGGTCCCTGGAACGACGTCAAAATGAACTGTCCTTGAGACATTTTGTGTAAGCTGTGAGATGTGTTATCGTGGAATTCTGAGCAAAGACAAGGATGATTATATACAGGGTGTCCGGTGAGAAAGTGTCATTCAATTTCTAAAAATACGTCTAACTTCAGAAAATTATGAATCTACTTGGAATACACACACAGAGACTTTTGCCACAGATTCAGGCTGTTCGCATGCGTTCATGCCGTTGCATTCGCGTCACACATTAATTAAGCTAATTTTGGTAATTGAACTCAAAAATTAGCCAAGCAAAGGTAACGTTTTTCTTGATGAATTCGGAAGCCAATGGCCATAGCACACTATTCCAACCGAAATCACAAGTTTTTTCAGAAGATTTGTACAAAAATTTGACAGCCGCAAAACCATCACTTGGCAAGGCGTGCTCCACGAAATTTGCGTTTGCGTAAATACTGGCTCTGCCTTTATCGAGAGAAAGTGGAAACAGCCACACCCGATCGAGGGCATTACAGCGGTAACTGACGTTATGAGTGGCTGGGGACTGACGGTATGCACGTTGATAAGGGCGGAAAGCGTAATTATGTCCTTGTTCGCATAGGAGGGAGGGTATTTGGATGGAACGAAAAGTTCCGCAAACATAAATATCAGCAAGCGCACCTCGCACGTGGACGGTTTTGCGGCTGTCAAATTTTTGTACAAATCTTCTGAAAAAACCCGTGATTTCGGTTGGAATAGTGTGCTATGGCAATTGGCTTCTGAATTCATCAAGAAAAACGTTACCTTTGCTGGGCTAATTTTCGAGTTCAATTAGCAAAATTAGCTTAATTAATGTGTGACGCGAATGCAAATGGCCTGAATCTGTGGCAAAAGTGTGTGTGTGTGTATTCCAAGTAGTTTCATAATTTTCTGAAGTTAAACCTATTTTTAGAAATTTAATGACACTTTCTCACCGGACACCCTGTATAGCAAAATGCGTGTGCATATTACGAAAGCAACCCTCTTCTAATTCTCACCTGCGATTAAGTGCACAAAAGACTCGACAGCTTCTTTGTTGAAAAGGGAAAGAGATTTGGTGCTTGTAAACATAGATGCATACACTAATCAACAACGACAAATATACTGATGATCATGAACAGAAAATTCGCCACCTGTGTTAGGACCCACTACCCCAATGCCGACGGCACTGCATCAGTCACCTGAGTAGAAAGAGAATAACTAGGCAAGGCTATAGCCTACCTACATAGATTTTGTAGAATCTAAAAAAAATCACATTTTATTGCTTGTTTTGTCTTGTTGCAGGATGCTGTTAATGATGTTAAACAATATGATCTCTGTGATCAACCTGCAGGACCAAGATATCCTGGAGAAAGGGCGAAAAAAATCCCAAGACTTGACGGAGACTTCACAGAGAAAGACAAAGTATGTGAGGTGCACTTCCAAGAGGAAGACATAGAACGGTACTACAGTACTACTCTGAAGGATGGAACAGTGGATAGGCTAGAAAGGACACGTCCAGTGCTAAAGCAAAATGCAGTCCCATGTCTCTTCCCGGGGCTTCCGGCACACCTAAGCAGTGCAACAAGAAAAAGAAAACTGCCTGTTCCAAAGGGCCCACAACAGAAGCGCTCACGCACCGTATTACAGCACTGTGATGAAGCAACACCCTAGCTATTCCTATCACGATCCTACTTTCTGTAGCACAGAGGGTACTACTACAGAAACAATACAAGAAGCGCACACGATGTCACATGAAATGCTGTTCACTGCACTGATGACAGAGGCACAAGAAATTCAGAAACCTGACACACAGTGGGCTTTTTCAATTGACGTGCAAAAGCACTTCATTGCATTTGTGTATATGGACAATAAGTATGAAGCAATGAAGCGGGTGATAATTACAGACAGACTTGAAATGAAAGTGTTAATTAAAGAAAAAGAAATAAAGCTCTCATCACTCCCATTTCTGACGCCAACGTCAAGCTCCGACATCACCCTTGCACTACAGCATGTCAACAGCCTTGTTCCATGCCCTGGAATACGTAACAGTGAAAGGTACGACAATATTACACTGCCTCGAGAATTATGAATGACAGAGTATGACAGTGTGAGTAAGATCTTGATTCCTTGGAGCTTTTCTTAACAATGCCTTGGCTACCTTGTGGTGAAGGGCGACAAAGGATCGGGGCAGAAAATCTTCTGCAGGCAAGAGCAGAAGAAGGTTTCAGACAAAGCACGGCACAAAAGTCGCGCAAAGAATGTGGGACAAGGAAGACCTTCCAAGCATACGAGAAGGAATGCTCTGGACGTTACCTCAAGAAAATGGTACGCAGTGTCAAATTTCTTTCTGCCATTTAGCAGCTGCATTTTATTACTCTAATGGGCATGCACTTGTTCATGTCATAATTTAATGTGAGCAACCATTATGGCATGCTGCAGGCACTGAGGCTCAAACAAGATGTAAATAGAATGAAACAGAAGTGTGCTACAATGAAGGAGCAGACTATTGAAGAGGCTGTGCACGAGCTGCCTGACGCCCAGAAAGAGGCCGTGCGACAATGCTTTGATGTCGCAAGAAGAAAAGTCCCTAAAGGACGTCTTTACATGATGGACGAGTGCCTGCTCATGAGAATCAAAAGTCCAAAGCTTTACAATCACTTGAGAACACGTGACATCCTTCCTCTGCCTTGTGTGGACACTTTCAATGCCTATATCAGCAAGCTCAAAGGGGTGTATGAATTCCAAGAAAGTGTCTTTGAATGTATTAGGGTGAAGGCGGAGAGCATGGCACCACAGGACAGACATGGTATGTCACATTTTCGTCAACTCTGAAGTACTACAGTATACAAATATTAATTCAAATCCTCATATCAATATTCTATTATTAATTCTGCTAATTAGTGGTCAGTAGCGTAACCCGAAAAATATTTTGAGAGGGGTTCGATAAGAACTTGACATGGGGGCGGAGGATTTCACCCTCGTCTCCCTCTCCCAAATGCACCCCCCTTTTGCTATATGCCACCGGGTCATGTTAACATGATTATTCGTTTCATTATCTTTTTACTATCTCTAACTGTGAGTATGCCCCAGCGCAAATGACTTTTTGCAGCATATATTTGGATGAATGTCTCACAACAAGAATATCTGATTGCTTGTGGTTTGAATTAATTGTAGTTTATGGTATTATGCCACACTTTGTATCTGAGAAAGTGTAATCTTGGGACTTGGCACTTACGAAGGAGTATCTTTGTCATGCGATTAAACATTGCTCATAGGTTTTGCTGCACATTAGAAGTTTTTGTATTAAATCACTTCTTCTGTAAACATAGAATTGCGCTAATATTAGCCACAAAATTCCAGGAGCTCTGCTCATAGATGAAATGAAGCTTACAGAAGCCGTTTCACTTGACAAATCTACACTGAAGATCCATGGGTTCACGGACCTCGGGAAATACACCCCTGAGCAGCAAAAAAAAAAAAAAAAAACAGAAAGGGAGATCACGCATTGGTCTTTATGTTCCAGCAATTCAAAGGGAAATGGGTGCAGGCCCTTGCTTGCTTCCTCAGTAAAGGGAGTGCTCCAGGGAACATACTGCACAAACTAATCCTTGAATGCATAATACTATTGGAAAAGACGGGCCTCAACGTGGATGTCGTGACCACAGAGGGCGCATCCTGGAATCGGAATATGTGGACTCAATATGGAATTCATGTTGGAGAGCCCAGCTGCACCCACCCCAGTGACTTCGGCAGGAGGCTGTGGTTTACTTCGGATTTCCCCCACTTGATTAAATGCCTCAGAAATGCTATGCTAAAAAAGAAAAGACTGCAGATATATCTGCATTTCCATGGTTGTAAAGAGTGAGATACAAAGATATGCACTGCAGACACCACACGGAATTGTGAGCGTGAAGCACTGGGATGCAGTGGTGGAAATGGACCAGCCGAAGGCCCACACCCTCAAGGCTTGCCCAAAGCTAACGCCAGACCTCATCAACCAACGGCCATTCCAAAAAATGAATGTCGCTATGGCATTTCAGGTAAGTACGATAGTGTGAATATGATGATTATTTTGAAAAGATGATGATTCTTCCTTTTTTTTTTTTTTTTGCTGCCAACACTTTTATTTGAAACAAGCATATGTTTGTACAGCTTGGGACAAAACTTTACGGAACACCAAGATGTCGCATTTCTCCATTGGAGCCACATCCTAGCAAAAAGCAGGAGCGGACACACATATTGAGAGATGGATTTAATGGCTGGTCACCAATTTCTTATTCGGTTTCTTCCTAATAGCCAGCAGGGTGCGGCTCCGATGAAGATATACGCCAGTATCGTGTTGCGTAAACTTTTGTCCCAACCTGTACCACATACAATTAAATAACAAAGATCAATGTAGACCTTTTTCTGCTTTTTCTGATCATTTCAGTTCTTTGGCAACAGTGTTGCAAAGGCTATGAGGCTTTATATGCCACACCACCCAGACCTAATGCAGTGTCATTCATCCATTGCATTCATAGAACAAGTGGATACACTTGTGGATGTTATGAATTCGAGAACGCCAGTGCAGGTACTTAGTAATCGTCTACGGCAGCATAAGGTGAAAATGATGCTTTCAAAGAATATACACATGTGCTTCATGATGCATGTGAGCATACAGTTCATTAAGCTGACTTGAATGTTACTCATTAATGTCAAACACAAACTAGATTTCATTGTGTATATGATTCTCAAAGGTCTGACACAGGTATCATACACTTGCATTTAAGGATGGCAATAGGCAAGTTCATTAGGCAAACTAAATTATATGTTACCTATGTTGTTTCCTCATCATCTTACTTGTGCACCAGCATGGTTCATAACGAACGTAAGAATAGTAGTCATGCTGAGTGCTGAGACTTGAACTTGCACTGTATTTGTAGCAGAGCAGCGTGAAAAAACGCACGGACACAGAAGAGAACAAACTGGTACTTCTGGCTCTTCTGTGTCCGTGTGTTCTTTTGCGCTACTCTATACTACAAGTATGTTCCAACATGCCCAACGTCTCACCTTGTTGCACTGTATCTTCCGTTTCTTTATTTTTAATCCTGTGGATAAGGTTTCTTCGCTCACTAGGACACACAGCTTTTCAATGCCCCATACATCTGTATTGTACCTGAAGTGCAAAAGGAACTCCATTTTCTCTTCTGTTTACTAGGTACTTGAGGACTTCCTAACTTTCATCAATGAGTGGGAAACAATGACAAAAATCAACCATGGGAAAATGCTCAAGATAACTACATAACCACGCAGACGTCAGATGGGTTGAAGGTCACAATCAAAACGACACTGGAAATTATTTAGCATCAGAATGCGGATTCCAGTACGTCATGACTGCAAGACTGAACCAGGATGCTTTAGAGGTATTTAATACTTGTGATTTCTTAATATGCTTATTATGAAACATTGCTGATGTTGTAATTTTTTGCAGCGTTTTTTCGGCATGATGCGTAACTGTTGTGGCCAAAAGTAGCATCTTGACTCTGCACTATTTGTTCAGATGTTCAGCCTCCTGAGTGCGTACTCGCTCATAAAACAAGCACGTGGGAGCAATACTACGGAAGGAGAAATTATAAAAGCGCTGCTTGACTTTCAGTGCACACCACAGGCAAACAAACCAACTAAACTTCAAGAACGACTGGACGCTCTCAATTTCCATGTTCCCTAAACTGACGAAGCACACCAAGGCACGCCAGAGGAACACAGATACAATGTGGCTAACACGAACCCAGATGTGTTGGGATACGTCGGTAGGTTTGTGGCACGGAAACTGCTGGCCCTCCTCAGTTGTGAGGAGTGCACAGGCCTCACCGCGAAAGAAGACGAGCAGGTTGAGGAGAGATACAGACTGATAGCTCTGAAGAACAGGGGCAGACTCACCTTCCCATCAAGCCAAGTTTTAGATTTACTATCTTGTCTCGAGGAGACTATCATGAATAGGCTCAGCAGTAGAATGCATGAGGACATGCTTTTTTTGGTCACTGAAGACCTGGAGCATGCCACTGTGCCAGTCATTGGATGTGCTCAGCACAGCCAGTGTTATTAAGTAACTTAGTAAAAGTATCTGAGTACGTGTACTTAGATACTTTTTGTGTATCTTGAGGAAATATTAGATACATTTTCAAACACGCACTTCTAACTGTAACTTAATTACTTTGTTCAGTAACTTGTATCTGTCTTTTTGAGTATTTTTTTAGTAAAAACGACGAAACACCGTCGCCGAGCAGGAGGTGGCGCGAAGAGCGCGCCGACACTGGGGATCCTCCATGCGTGTGAGAAGCTGTAGTATGGTGTACTTGAACACTGGGCAGTGTTCCGTGCGCCAGCGGAGAGCTGACCGTTCGTGCGATGACGGCGCAGGGTGGCGCTGCACGTTGCAGGAGTGCTGCGCACACGGCTCCACGGCTTGCTCGCCTATTGAGGGACAGCGCGTATTTCGCGACGCTTCAGTTGTTTTGCGAGTTCTCAGCGAATATTTACTAGTTTGGTTCCACAATTTACTTGTCGTGCTCTCCAGTAAACACTTCCACGATTGCCAGTGTTTTGACAGAACAGTTGCATCGCGTGCAGGTGCAAGTTGTAAGATCTCGAAGATGACTCCGGCTATCTTTAAATAACCATCTCAAACTCAATGCGGGTACTATACTGTCCAGAGATTAAAGTTAATGTTGTCCAACACATTTGCGAGCGTCGCGGTCTACCACGGGGGGGCAGGGTGCTGAGCATACAGCTCAAAGAATCAGCAAGCGCAAATACCTTCCTTGCGTGTTTCTTGCGATTCGGCATGCGCACTAAGTACACAGAGATGCGCGGAGCGCAATTTCACAGTGTACATTTATTTTATTTTTATTTATTTATTTACAAAAGCAACTGTAAAAAAGAAAGAAAGACGTGAAGTGACTCAGTTACACCTTCTCAGCTTGAGGTGCTTAACTCTCTGCCTTTGAGGCGTCCTATCCCGGTTTAGTGATTTCACATAGAAACGAAATCGCAGGAGAACATAGAATTTAATTACTCTAAGTGTGAGCTCTCCCTCATGAGATGAACAGCCCAGTCTTGGGAGCTCTACACTTTGCAGAAAGGCAGCAAAGTTTGACATGTCGGTCGCACCGATCTTCCGTGAACTAAAGAAAACTGTGAAAGAATCTTCCAATGCGCTTACGAGCTTTGCAAGTTGGCCTGAAGGGTAAAGGAGACCACCCCAGTCGAATTCCTTGATGAATTCATTTTGGGAATCCAGCCTTGCAGATGCTTTACTTGAAGTCAAATGATCTGTGCAAACATTGCAACATGTTTTTTGTAACATTTTGCGAGCGACGTACCCAGCAACATAGTGGACCAGGCGACTAGAGCTTTTCCTGGTAACGTACGGGTTGTGGTCGTTCGGCGGAAAAAAATTCAGAGCGGCTTCTGCGTCTTCTAGTTGCCCCTTGTCAATTAAACTGTCAAGTGCATCCATAGCACTGGTACCATTCTGGCAGTGTGTGATATTGCTATGGCCAAGCAATGAGTTTACCAATTCAGTGGGACAGTTTCCTGTCTTCGGAGGCCGAGCTAAATTATAGAATGCAAGAGCATTAATAGTCACCAGGAACTGTGCTGGGGTTGGATGGTCATTGGTCCCATTAGATTGTCTCACAATACCAAACAAATTTTCTAATTTATCCTGACTTAGTCGGGATGTGAGAAGATACTTGAAACCACACTCTGAAGATAGGTACTGCACAAGGTCCAGAGTTGACTGTAAAGTAACACGGAGGCCTTCTGCTGTACTTGCACTAAGAAACCCACTTTTCGAGTTTGGGGCGTGCAACTCCCATAGATTTAGAAATTCAAGAAAATCCTTCAAGAATGTAGCCTCAGCAGACTCTAATTTCAGTGCCAGCTTTGGGATGCGCGAGGTCATTATTCTAATCAGCTTTGACATTCGGAGAATAAACGCCTCTGTCTCTCGTGCTGTGCCATATGCTTGTTCAACCTGCTTCCTATAGAAAAACAGTCCTTTCATCACTTCTTCACTAAAGAGACGCAGTGCTGGGCCAACTCTCATCTTTTCGAAGCCATTTGGGAAAAGATGAATTCTACTGATGTGGGGCATGACCTTCAATGTGACATTTTCACTGTCACATCTCCAGGCTTCTCTGATGTAGTCTGCATGTATGCGACCACTGTGAGTGTGGAAGCCTCCAGCTAGAAACGCATTTCTGACATTTTTCACCAAATGTGGGAAGTCCGAAAAGAAGTACAAAGCACGACTGTCACTTGCTGGATGAGGGCACTTGCACCTGATGTTTGAAGCAGAGCCTGCAATGAATAAAGTACAGCGACAGATAATATTAAATCTTGAATGCCACAGTAAAGTCTTGGCCATCAAAACAATCATAAGTGTGTCAGCTCCCCCTCAACCCACATATAGATAGTACAACAAAGCCACATAGCAATTTACCTCTTATTCCGAAAATCCTCCACATGCTACGGTTCCAGCTTGCGGCATCGCATATGACGCCATCAACAATCAGGCCTGCTTGTTCAGAGAGCAGTGTTGCTTCAAGGACAATCTTTGCCAGTACATCACTTTTCACATTGCTTTTCGAAGCAAAGACGCCCAGGATCTGTGTCCAGTTTCCTAGGTCGTACAAAAATAACGTTAGTACTTCAACGCCATTGCAGTTACTAATCTAAAAGCATTAGGTGCGTCAGCTGAGTGAGAAAAAATGCATTCAATATCATGTGCCTTACCAGTGAAAGGCTGGAATATGAGAACCAAGCCGTGGTCAGCGAGCTCTTGGCTGGAATCCTGTGCACCGAACTGTCCAAGATCCACAAACCCATCAAGGGAGCCTGGAAATCACAAAGCAGGTGAAAAACTGCCATTCGTAACACAAAGTAAAACAACACAGAACACATAAAAGGCCACTGTACAACTTTGCAATTGTCCATTAACTCAGGAGAGTAAAGTGCAGTGCTGTACCTGAGGGTTTCACGTCGATGTGCTCCGAGAGCTTCATCTCATCAAAAGCTATCGTCCCATGTCGCCGAATTCGTCCATATCCTTTGTCTTCTCCCGTAGTGATGCAAAGATGTTCGGATTAAAGCCAAAGCCACTCTTGAAGTGCTGCATGGCTTTCTTGAGACAAGTGCGGCCTGGTAATGCCAACACTTCATGTTGCCTCAGATGTTCATACAACTTAGGGCTTCGCATACGCATCAGTATGCATTCCAAAAGCCATTCACTTTCGTATCTCATGCCTTTCTTTGACTTCCTCCGGGCTGCTTCGAAGCATGCTCGAACAGCAGCTTGTTGTTTGCAAGGTAGATTTTTAATCCTCTCCGAAAAGATTTCCTCCGGCAGCTGTTCATTCTTTGCTTTTAGTTGACTTATGTTCATTTTTGCTTTCTGTAGCGACACTTTCATTCGTCGTAGTGACTGCCGAATTGCAGCATTTTTGTTCTTCACCACCTTTTGGTGTCTTCTTCGCGACAGTTGATTATAGATCAACTTGCGCTGGTACTTGCAGTGTATGCACGGCATGTCTCCTTTCGTGACGGACAGTGTGCACTTTTTTGAAAAAAAAATTCCATTAAATGATGGGCAATTGCCTGCCGCTGGCTGGACACCTGTTCCGGGACACAAGTTGAGTTTGTTGACCTGTTCAATTAAGGCCTCAGCTTCTGCTGTCGTATGTACCGCCTGCTCAAGTAACTTTCTCCCCCTGAGGTATACTTCTGCGACAGGGAGTGCCTCATCTGCTTGTAGCTGTTCTGCACCAATCTTAACTAGTTTCTTCAATGCTAATGCACCTTTCTCACCTGATGCGTCAAGCTCACATTCACTGTAATGAAAGTCATTCTGAGAGTCAGGCAGGACGATTCTTGACCATGATTGTGGAATCTTCAGACACGCGAAGGGCGAACGCCCACTTTCTGCGACAGAAGCTTCATTGGTCGAGTCCTCTGTGCGGTTGTCCGACGTTTCTGTTTCACTCTGCACTGAACTGTTGAGTTGCTTCCGTTTAGCTTCGGGAAGTGCTTGGTCACAAATATTTCTCTCTTTCCTCTTCTTGGGCAAGGGCTTGGAAATGTACTTCGGCGCGTCCGGGAAAATGGTCGGCACAGCGTCGCTTGTCAGCAGTGGTCGCTCCCGAGGAATCTCCACGACCTCCCCGTTGATAGCTGTTTGAAACGTGCGTTGAATGAAACACGGCTCAAAGTGGCGTTCGCAGACAACGCTTCCTTCGTCTAGAACCCTGTCACCCCTTTTTATGTTGCGCGACCACATCTCACGGCGATCTGGTTCAAGTGGCACACGAAACAGGGACCGACGTTCTTTGCAGGACCGGTAACCGCTGTTACACCCCGGCACAAAACATGTGGTGTCTCTTCTGGCCCGTCGCCCTTCTTGCGCTGCATTTGTTGTTGCCATTCCAGCATTGCACGGTAGTCACTGCACTGTAGCCCGCAAAATACAGCCACCAACAACACAATTTGAACGTGTTTACCGCGCAACACCACGGCTATGTTGACAGATTGAGCACTCCAGCTACTGGCAGCGCCCTCTACGCGCCCTCTCACCCCGTCATCGCTGAAGCGGGCTTGCGGCCTCTATTGTTTACGCGCGCAGACGGCACACTGCCCAGTATTCAAGTACACCATAGCTGTAGCAACCCGTCGAGGCCACTGATCTCTATGTATAAAGGCTGGATAGCGGATGGGTGAGGGTATCGCGGGAAAGGGTACGACAACCGGCCGCCATATTGCGGTGCTCAAAAGAGCGATTACAGCCCATAGGAATGCATGTAAGCTGTGACAAGTTTTGCTGTTTGTGAGCGCTTCCCTTGCTGCTTCGCTAAAATTTTGCCACGGATCGCTGCAGAATTCCCTTGTGATTGGGTTCCTTACGTTTTTTGTGTGAAATCCCGTCACATACATGTTATTTCCTGTCTATTTTGTACTCGTGTGAGGTCGTGTCGTTCCAATTTTGCATTTCGAACTTCGATTATGTGATTTGCTGGTTTTGTGTGGTGTTGTATTTGTCGTGTTAGGTTTCCTTTGTCGTCTGTCAGTGTGTGCAGCGTGTTGCTTCCCGTGTTTCTCACATTTCCTTTCTGCTCGGCGGTGTGGAATGCCAGGGAATGTTTGGTAGTCTTTGCACAGGAAGTTTAGATATGACTAGTTATGACACGAAATGCCGAACGGCACTAAAGCACTTCCAAAGGACTAGAATGATATGTGATATAAAGGCTATATGACGGTAAAAACATATCGACTAGAAATATGTGCACTGGGGAAATAAATGGCGCTAAAGACAGTTCAAAATGACTAGAGGTAGAGTGGATAAGTCATAAAAAGGCTAAGTAGCAAGGTCTTGTGGTGAAAGCTCTAACATCAAAGTATCACAAGTCCAGTTGCAACAGCAAGTTTGAAGCAGTCAAGCAGGTAAGTGGGCAGAGTGCATTACTGGTTGTTGAATATGATCAACCTTGACAATTTCTTTCGCAGCTGAGGCCTGGCTGTCACCTTCTCTGTATATTCCTTGGCAAGGTGGTACAGTCCGATACTGCTGTAGCACTGGGCAACTTCTTTGATCAGACGGATCATATTGTTTTCGTTTGGGCTGCATTCAAACATATGTTGTTGCAAACTTAAGCAGCGAGAATAAAGAGTAGACATTCGAGGTTGAAAAATTATTTATTGTCTCTAAGTAAAGTAAACATGCTGGAACGCACCAAAGAGACATGTGGCTGGTGTGTTTGTATGTCCCACTAATACGAGTTTGTACGTTAGACAACATTTTCATGCAATACTTTTTTCTTTATATGCTTTTGCCCATCTTAGTATTGTCCTATCCAATATGGAGTGGCTTTTACTGCATATGAATGCATAATTCAGGAGTGTTTTCATATATTGGACTAGCTGCAGCTTTAAGGTACCCTTCATGCAGTACTGATTCCAATCATCAACCATCGCTTGAAACTCTTAACTAGGGAACATGATCCTAGAGGCTAGATTTTCATGCAAATACACACTTTCAACCAGAGTTCGAGGTAACTCGTTACTGTAACTAAGTTCCTTTTCTTGGTAACTATATAACTTAACTCGCTACTTTTGCGCCGTGGTAACTTTCAGATGAACTCCTTTTTCAGGTAACTTTGCCAAAGTAACTTAAGCTACATTCCAAGTTACTAACTCGCTTTTCACTCACGTCCACTTATTTCCTTGCTTTCTTTACGGTTCTTCGACAGCATTTTATGTCATAAAACATGATGTCCAGTCTATGACAGTATTCTGTTCAGGAAGTAAGAACTGCTGCTATTGAAATGAAGCTGAACCATCGTGTGCCGACAGGGAATAAGATGTAACACGTTAGAATTGTTGGACATAAACGAAAACTCAACCCAAGCAACTCAGGGTCGAACTCAGCTGCACCTGTGTAGTGTTATTTTGTGTCCGAAGTGACTTGGGAGTAACTCCTTTTTTTAAGTAACTCTGTAACGTTTCAAGCTACGTTTCGAGCTGGATAACTTAGTTGTATTTTTCACACTGTAACTTTGTAACGAGTTCCTTTTGACGGGCAACTTCTCGATCTATGCTTTCAACTCTGCATGCTTTTTGTGCACTACATAAAGTAAGATACTTTTGCCCCAGTGAATTTGTTGCGTATTTTAAATGCATGCAAGTGAATTCCTAGAGGTGCATATTTTGAGCAAGATAAATGAATTTTTCATGCATGTGTGTTCAACCAGCTTTTAGTGCATATAAATCCGGCCTCTACATATGACGCATGCATTATTACTTTCTGGAGGTGTTCTGGGAAGTCGAACTTGTTGGGCACAGCGTCAGGCCTCAGTCGAACGGTTTGGCCCGTTCTGTCGAAGCATTTGTTTTTAAAATGTTTGCTGCAGACCAGTGATGTCGTCGACGGCGTCCAGTCCTTTCGCCTTTACCGCACACTTTGTTTAAATGTTCTGGGCGGCCGTGAAGGAACCTGCAAAGAACAATTTATGCCATCAATTACGGAAGGGATGACAAGGCTAATCCAAGCAAGCAATCGTCGATACCGTGACCAACAAACTGAGCCGTAGATATCACAGCTGACAAGCGCGCTTCAACGCCTGCTGCGTGCCGAGACCATACCCGTGAACTGCAGGAAGGCTAGACTATCACAATGACTCTATCCAGATAACGTACGGCTTAAAGTTCAACGTTGAGATCTTGAGATACGATTCACAAAGTGCCGCGCACATGCATCAACAGCAACGTTTTGTCACCCCGCTCGTGGACTAATAAATCACATTTATTTGTAAAACCAAGTCACTTACTTGTGAGATGTCGTCCCCGGTGCCTTGCCAGTACGGTCAGCACACCCATAACCACAGCAGGCGGGCATGACACCACAAAAATGCTACGCAAAGGCGCATGCACATAATACAGCTGAGTGCCGGACGGCAATGTTTTGAGCTTCCCAAGATGGCGGCCGGTGACCGTACGGTTGCACCCTCAATCCGCTATCCAGCCTATTACTATAGAGATCAGTGGTCGAGGCTCCCTAGCCGACACCAGGCACGAGCTCCACTCCTCCTCGCCCTTGCTGCACGTGCTCACGACCTCGCACGTGAGATTCCTTGTTCCTCACCACTCTCTTGGCGGCCTTGGCGGTAGTGAAGAGAATGGCCGAGCTTGAAGGCGTCGACGCCACCTCGGGCGCAGACGCGGTCTGTGAGGCTGTAACTACGAGCAGCCCGAGCAAAGTTGCCTCAAAGTTCTGTCAGAGGTACCGTGGCCACAATATCGAGAGCACTTTAAATTCATCGGAACGAAGGAGAACGGGAACCTTGAGCTGCAATGTCTCCGCTGTGAGCCGAAGACGAAGTTTCTAAGCGTCTCACCTGTCCCTGTCTCGGTTACCCCCAGTTTAGGCGTTCCTTTCAATGTTTTGCCTGCAATTACGTACGATTACTCAAGAGGGGATGTCTCTGTGGCTCTAGAGTGACACCTATTATGAGCCAAAGGCGAAAGATATGGTCTGCGTACAGAATTGCAAAAGGTAACTCACCCGTACTCGGATACTTTTCCAAGGTATTTGTAACTGTATCTCAGTATTTTTTCCTGTCAGTAACACTAACTGTAACTTAACTACCTTTGAAGCTGATTATCTGTAACTGTAACTTAGTTACTTTTGAAACTTTAACAACCCTGAGCACAGCCATGATCTAACGAGGTCTGCAATTTCATATTACACTGTAATGAGAATGCACATTGCATGTAAAATGGAGAACAAGCTACACGGTGAAAAGGTAAGAAAGACAAAGCAGTTTCAGAAACAAGCAAAGCTACAATGAAGACTTGTCATGTACATGTTTCTCATTTTCTCTCATTATATATGTACATCTTGATAATTCCCGTTGTACATACACTATCAATCATACTCACCTTGCATAATGCTTTAATTTTGCTTCCTCTTGACCTCTGCGCACCTCTGAGCACAAAAGTATGTACTTTCTGCAGTCCCTGCTTGTGTGTCTTCGTGGGATTTCTTGTGGCGAAATATAAGTTACTCCGAAACCTCTCCCGTGAGACTTTTGACATTAACCATAGAAGTGACGACATTAATTCCTGGCCTTGTGATCAATAATAACAAAAGTGTCACAAACCATTTCTGTACAACTAATCCGCATTGTTTCTAACAACACACATCCATATTCCTTTCTTTTAACGGGCTTACGAGCTCGCCGGACACACGAAAACCCTCTGAACACGGGCACACGTATACGGACGACATGAGAATCTGTCGTGTCGTTCGTGCGTCTTCGTGTGTCTCGGGACTTTCGTGTACGATGTAATCATGTATCAACAGCTGCTTGCATTTTTTATCTTCTTCATATCGCATACGCTGACAAAAATAGCCATTTGCACAACGCACAGGCCTTTACCACATTTACGATCGCTCTCCTCACCGGGGCAGAAATGGAATCCCCTGTATGGAGGCTTTCCCACTCTACTTACCCTGTGCTGAAAGAGCATGTGCTTGTGAACGAAAACAAGAAGCAGAACAAAGAAAACAAAAAAAGTGAACTTTGCTGGACATGCGAAGATCACGTTTACTTATCAAATTATTTCCTTGCGTGCGTATGTACTGCACGAGTAGAATTTGAAAAATGCATTGCCAAGGCGAGAGGCTACGCAGTCTAGCCTACCACGGCACGCGAGCGCCGCGGCGCAGCCACAAAAGGTTCGAGGAATTAGGGACCACGGTTTCTCCGAGCGGCGCCGGGCGAGATCGGTCTCCTTACTTCTCCTCCGTGCTCTCGACAAACAGCGACGCCAACCATGCACAATGGGGGCGAGTCACATATTCAAGATAGGAGAAGCTCTAGTTCGACCCTGAGAACGAGGCTATGTGCCGATTGCGTTGGCATAGAGTGAATCACTGGCTATTTGTCCCCGTCTTGTTTGAGAAGCATAGCTTGTTGGTGGAATCAAGTGAGCCCAGTTTTAATATTAAACAGGGTAAGTGTGTCACTTGTTCTTATCTCGTTCATCTCGTCTTCCTAAGCTTCTGGGGCAGGATTTTTGCCTATTCAGAGCAGTAGTTATTTCGCAGTGACAGATCGAAGTAGCCGTGGGTCGTGTCCTAGTGTCGCCCGCTCCTCTGTTCTCCAATCTTTCACATATTTATTCCTCGAATAAGGTCGATTAATTGCATTTATTCTGTTCATCAGGCCCAGATGAACATCTGGGGAGGGATTCGTACCATTCCGAGCAGTAGTTATTTCGCAGTGGCCGATCGAAGTAGCCGTGGGTCGTCGACCAGGGCCGTCTGCTCCTCTGTTCTCCAATCTTTCAGATATTTATTTCCCGAATAGGGTCGATTAATTGCATTTATTCTGTTCATCAGGCCAAGATGAAAATCTGGGGAGGGATTCGTACCATTCAAAGTAGTAGTTATTTCACAGTGACCGATCGAAGTAGCCGTGGGTCGTCTCCCAGGGTCGCCCGCTCCTCTGTGCTCCAATCTTTCACATATTTATTTCTCGAATAAGGTCGATTAATTGCATTTATTCTGTTCATCGGGCCCGGATGAAAATCTGGGGAGGGATACGTACCATTCCGAGCAGTAGTTATCTCGCAGTGACCGATCGAAGTAGCCGTGGGTCGTCGGCCAGGGCCGTCTGCTCGTCTGTTCTCCAATCTTTCACATATTTATTTCTCGAATAAGGTCCATTCATTGCATTTATTGTTCATCTGGCCCAGATAAAAATCTGGGGAGGGATTCGTACCATTCGGAGCACTACTTACTTCGTCGGGGGGCTCACACTATATTGATGTTTGGTGTTTATCTTATGTTCTTTTGCAGGACCTACAAGTTATGCGGGACTTACAACTGACCTTTCAAGGCATTCCATATTGTAAGCACAACTATCATCTTAATGGAGTCAAGAACCCTCATTGAGCTTTTTAACCGGTGCGCATCTTCCATTCTTTGGCCTTACTTAAGATTTTAGGCCTTACTTAAGGCCTTAAGAGCACATGTACTGTTTAAGAATGGCTTGTTCAACACTAAACACAAGTATGCTTCATTTTATAAGCGATTTAGTTGCAGTGGCTCCCTGCCTGTGTTCCAAGCATACTCAAGACACATCTTACATTCAGACGAAATGCTTTCTTCTGTGAGCATGGAAAAACTAAGCTACACCTACTGTGTTTTCTTCTGGTTGATATCACAGAGCTTAAAAATGAAGCCCGCGTAATTTGGCTTCCTGTTTCTATGTGCATTTCACGCCATACATCTTTCAAGGTATCCTTAGTTTTCACCACACTGACATTTGCTAAAATATCCCGTCTTGTTATTTCAACTTCATCATCCACAGGTGAAATCGCAACATAAGGCAAGCCCTTACTCCTCTCTGAGACCTTTTCTCCCCAATAACCTCCTTTTTGAGCAAAATAAGTTATGGCATCTGATTTCCCTTTGCCTCCTGATATGCTTAGCACAAATTTGGCACCAATGGTGCTAATACTTACTCCTCTGTCAAGATAAGGCGAGCCCCCTACTTGTCTCTGAGACCAGTTCCGCCCCCTTTCCAAATCATTTCTCTTCCTTGACTTGCTTTAGAGCCAAATTACATGTGGCATCTTATTTGCCTTTTGTCACCTGATATGCTGATCGAAATTTGGCTTCAGTCACTCATATTTACCCATCTGACAACACAAGGCTTGCTCACCTATACCCGTTCCGGAGGCCTGTTCTGTCCCCTTCGCAATTTTTTTTTATCTTAAATAACATGGTTCCTGAAAACTTGCATAATTGCTTTGACTAAGACTTTGATGATTCGAAACAATTCTGTACATGACACACTTGATCGTAGTTACTAATTACAAGGGCATTATGGAAAAATCAGAGCCCATGTCCAAATCGTTCATTCACCATATGTACGCTACCCCAGCACGCATAGCATTGCACTCTCAAAATTCTCTACACTAACGTTTCAGAAAAACTGCGAGTCAGGTAAAGTACATTTTTGGCAATTTTGGTTTTTCGTGCCTCGTAAAGTGAACTGACATGGAGCGGATACCCATGTGCAATGCTTAAAATGCTTTGTATATGAAGTCCCTCTTTTTCTCTCTCTCTCTCTGCACGCTGTCCAGAGAAAAATTGATAAGTGATTCAGACCATGTTCTGAGTGGTGCTTGAAACAACCTCCAATCTATTTTTTCTCCATTAATAATATCCTCTTCCTCGAATGCTTCTAGCCTCTTTTTTTCTGAAGAAACGACAGAAAAGAACACTTATTGCTGCTTGCAATACTTGCCAAGAAGTTTAACTGAAAGCGATCACTCTCCACACATGTGTAACTATTTTGATCCTGTTGCCAGAGTACTCTACATTCATTTTTACTTATTTATTTATTTAACATATATATGTATACCTCTGCCGAGGGGTCAATAGCAAATGCTAGTGGAGACACTTGCGGCATGGGAAAAAAAAAGAAATGATAAAAGAACATCGAATTATTAGGGTACAAACAGAGCTACGGAAAGGCCCAAAATATATTACAAATATGTAGAAGTTCTAATTATATATATTCACGTAACTTCTTACACAGACAATTGGCACCTCTTATTTCTGTGAGCAATATATTCCAAATTTTGGGACAAAGACAGCAGGTAAACACGTACCATACACACTGTTCAGGTGATGCAGCATAAAGTCATCGCAGGTAACACTTCTGTTGTTCCGCTGGCATCGCTGAAGCAGAGAACAGTTCAAAGGATGATCGCTAGTGACAACTGTACAGATCAACTGTACCTGTTGCTCATGTACAAGATGATGAAAAGTCTACCTTCATCAAGAATACTGGGACGCTTGACATCGGAGATATTTATGACAACAAAAGTTCTGATTGTTTGCTCTTACTTTTGCTCAGCACAATACAGCACAGTCCGTGGTATTTAACAATAACTAGACAGCAACCTTTCTTTTTGGCTTCTTACTTTCATATGCAATCACACATGAAATGAATGTGCACATCATGTGCCACGCTGTTCAAAGGCATTTTGTTTTTCGTCAAGTAAGGATTTCAGACTATTGATCTAATTAAAAGTAGTCGGGTCAAGGGCAAAATAGACGATGGTTCCAGTGAACACTGCATGTGCCCAATAATGACCGACATGCATGGTCATTTTATGTATGTGAAACTCACGTAAAAATATTTCTATTACTTGCAGGTCTCCTCTGAAAAGCAGTCCTTCCGATGCTCTAAACCTGTCTTCTTAGTTACTGCAAGCCTCCACTGTCCTCGTGGTTGGTCTCTATGATGGAGACCAAGTGTGCTAATCTTTGATTTAATGAAGTCTTCATCTCTGCAGAAGCAATCTGCTACCAAAGTCTTTATCTCACTTAACAGGTAAAAGTTCATACACTGATCGTGCACACAAGGAATGAAAATTTCTTAGGCTCAGAAATTCCTTCTAATATTCATTGTATAGACGTATATGATGAACGTTTTTGCATATTTGTCCTCCTTGAATACTGAATGTGAGTAGCGCACCACCAAAATTTTCATGAAGCCCTACGCAGTTTTTGAAATTACAGTTGCGGTTTTCCGTGGACGACAACCGCAGGCAGGGTCCTCGATCATAGTAACGCATTTTCTATGCCATAGCTGCTGACACTGTCACACACAGTATACTTTTCTCCATCTACTGTGCTTGTCTGTGATTTGCATGCCAGGCAAGGAGTGGATGAGAGTCCAATGTGAATTATTCATACTGTGCGGCACAAAAACCTACAGGCTTTTTTTTAGCAGGCTGGCATATCTCACCCATTTAGGTGTGTCATCATATCCTCTGTGTGACACAGTAGAAAAGTGTAGCTCATTGCTCCGTGGTCATACATTTCACTGAGCCTAAGCCGAAAACATTCAATCACAGTATCATACAACCAGACCTTACAAAACAGTTCCAAAATTCGTTTCAGGACTCTTCCTTTTTAGTTTTCAGAAATTTCTGTATCTAGGGACTTCAACTCAAATGTTAGTGTCATTTTTGGAAAATGTAGAATAGCATATCCTTTGGATTTGTTGTGCAGTCCACATGTTGATACTAAAGGATATGTTGATATGTGTCTTGCCTTCTTTCTCCCATTGCCAATCCTGTATCAGTTAAGTTCCTGCTTTCTTTTGTTTGTTCTTTGAGACCACTGCTATACTCAGGACACTCAGCAGGATTATCGCTGTGTTTCACATTCATGGTAACATGCTTGCTTTACCTAATGTTAGCAGTTAGGACACCACCTACTGGCTGTGTCTGCATCAGTATAATGTCACGAAGCGAAATGGGCCGGCGAGTCGTCGAATAAACAGCAAACGGTTTATTAAACTACTTGGTAGCAAAAGCACAAGAGTGATAGCTCTCTGAACACAACTGAGTCCAAAGAATGAATGCTCCAGCCTGGAGCGCACAAGCATTTAAGCGTCGCGCCGAAGTGTCTAGAAACTGCACGTGCGTTTGCCAGAGAGCAGGCGATGTGTCTGGAATCTTCTTGGTTCTTCTTCAGCACGCGCCGGGATGAGATGTACCGTTTCGTGCCTGCCCTGGAAGTTTCTCGAAGATGATTCGTGGCATTGCCCCCTCCGTAGACGTGGCATCGTCCCGATGCCAGAACCTGTGTCGGCTCATCGCATTTCGTTTGCACCCTGCGAAGCCTCGTAGCCAACGCCGTCGTTATCGATTTGTAGTGGCACGGCATCCCAAGGAAGATGAGGGATGCCGTGTGCGCACGCACCACCCGCACCAAGCTCCGCTCCACCGCCATTAAGCTATTCTCGCCCTTAGTGGACAACGGCCATTTCCCCGAGGATGAAGATGAAGAAGAAGAAGAAGCTATTCTCATGCCAACCGTCAGCCTGTGTGGTTGTCCCTTCATTATCCCTCGTCGCGACAACCCACAATTGGTGACCCGAACTACCCTGCTGATCCAACTGCATACCCACCGCTGATCGCTTTTGCCATGCAGGAGTCCTCGTCCACCAGCAACGTCAGTCGCGTCTCCGTGAGACTACCGCCATTTTGGCCTGCGAACCCTACCATCTGGTTCGTACAGGTCGAATGCCAATTCCAACTGGCTGGCATCACCACGCAAGCGACGAAGTATCAGCACGTCGTTTCCGTCCTTCCACCCGAGGTAGCTTCTGATGTGACCGACATTCTCTGCGCTCCGTCGGGCCCTACGCCCTACGACACACTTAAGGCTGCTATCATTCAGCGCACCATGGCATCCGACCGGAAGCGTTACCAACAGCTTCTCTCCGCCGAAGATCTCGGAGACCGGCGATCATCCCAATTTCTACGGCATATGCAGAGCCTGCTCGGTGACCGCGCCCAAACTTTTGACTAAGCACTCCTCAAGGAGCTATTCTTACAGCGCCTTCCATCTACCGTGCAGATGATACTGGCCACTGCAACCAACCTTTCGCTAACAGAGCTGGCGCTTCATGCGGACAAGATTCTGGAAGTGGCGCAGCATTCACTAGCCGTCATGCAGGCCACCCTCCCGATGCCCGCTCACGTGTCTGCACCCTGCACTTCGGTGACTGCTCCTCAGCCTTCCTTCCGTCCTGCCGATCCAACAAGCGAAATTGCCGCTCTTCGAGACGACGTTCACGAGCTCCGTGCCCTCATCGCCACGACGCAGTCGAACCGTGGCCCTGCCTCCCCTCGACGTCAGCAATTCCGTCGCGGTTCACGATCCCGACAATTTCGTAGGTCCCATTCTCCAGAGCGTGCCAACCCTTCACCATTCTGTTGGTACCACTGGTCCTTCGGTGCTCAAGCTCGCAATTGCGAACCGCCGTGTTCCTGGCCGGGAAACCTTCCCGGGGAGCGCTAAAGGCGGCGAGCGCCCCCCCCCCCTCCTGTCCATCGGGACCGCCTGTTCTTCGTCGCCGACTTGGCATCTCGTCGGCGCTTCCTTGTGGATACTGGTGCTGAGATTAGTATCCTTCCGGCCAGCAAGGCGAACAAGTGCAAGTTCACGATTTACCACCTGACCGCTGTCAACAACACCAGCATTCCCGTTTACGGCGAGCAGTCACTGACGCTAAACCTCGGCCTACGTCGCTCCTTCCCATGGATCTTCAAAATCGCAGCCGTTGACCAGGCTATTATCGGAGCAGATTTTCTGCAGCATTTTGGTCTGCTCGTCGATGTGCGTCGTAAGGTCCTCCTTGACTCGAACACGGGACTGCGCATAGCAGGCATGGGATCAACGCCCCGCATTTCCTTGCCCGCCATCTCCCTCTCGTCCCTTCAGTCTCCCTTCGCTGCCGTGATCAGCGAATTCCCTTCTCTGTCCCAGCCCCCTGATTGGACGAAGCCCGTTCGCCACGACGTCAATTATTATATCAACACGTCGGGGCCCCCGGTGCACTTCAAGCCGCGTCGTCTCGCCCCTGAGAAGTGGAATATCGCTCGCAGCGAATTCGACCATATGTTGGCTATCGGCATCGCCCGCCCAGCATTCCGTAGCGCTCCAGCGATTGGGCATCTCCCCTACATATGGTCCCCAAGAAAACCGGAGGCTGGGGGCCATGCGGCGATTACCGCGCCCTGAACATCGCTACGAAACCCGACCGCTACCCGCTGCCCAATATACAGGATTTCACAATGAACCTAGCCGGGACCAAGTATCTCAGCAAAATCGATCTCACTAAGGCATACCACCAAATTCCCGTAGCGCCAGAGGACGTTCCGAAAACAGCCATTGTGACACCTTTCGGGCTCTTTGAATTCCTGCGCATGCCTTTCGGCTTGAGGAATGCTGCGCAGACGTTCCAGCGTTTTATTGATTCGATACTGCGAGGCCTCCCCTTCGTTTTCGCGTACATGGATGACCTCCTCATCGTCAGCGAAACAAAGGAGCAGCACTTCCACCAACTCCGCGAAGTCTTTGCCCGCCTCGAACACCACGGCGTTGTCATCAACACCCAGAAGTGCGAGTTTGGCAAGCCCTCTCTTGAATTCTTGGGCCATCTCGTATCCTCTGCCGGAATCTCGCCTCTGCCCAAGAAGATCCAGACCATCGCAGAATTTCCGACCCCCACTTCAATCCGTCAGCTGCGCCGCTTTCTCGGCTTGGTCAACTTTTATCGGCGTTTTGTGCCATCCTGCGCAGCGATACTCCGACCACTGGAGGACCTCCTCCAGTCCCCAGGGCCCGGCGCGTCCAAGTTTCCGTGGGCAGAGGCTCACGAGGAGTAGTATGGGATCAGCTCAACTGGCCCACAACTCACACAGTGGCCTGGACGCCATTAATGAGCAATTAGAGCTAATTGGGACCCCCCACATTAATCAGGATCATTCACGGAGTCATTACACTAATTGGGGCGCATCTAGGACGTGTCCAGACCACTGTGTGAGTTGTGGGCTAGTTGAGCTGATGAAAAATAAAAAATAGGTAGAAAATAAAATGAAAAGATAGAGATAGAGTGGAGAGAAACAATTTATTCGAAAATCAACGATGCCGCGGCGAAGAAGCCGCTCCGCAACACCCGAGTGACCAGCGCCCGCCATGTTGGTAGTTTGCACCCAGCAGTTGCAGAGATCGACGACAGGTGGCCATGTAGTTGCAAGGCATCACACCAGATGCCGCCACCGTCATAGCTCTAGACGAGAAAGACAGAACAAGATACTAGCGGCAGGTAAAAATGGCAGCACTGCTAAACAAGTCTAGGCATGCGAGAGAAAAGGTGTAACCGCTACTGCTAAAACAGCACGGAGAAAACAGTACACATCGGGGAAAAAGGCTCACGGGGGCGATCGCTTAGGCCTAACCACAACACTATGCAGCTAACACAAGGCGGGAACCACACATCGCTACACATGCGTCAACAGGCTTGCTCACCGCAAAAACAAGTCTAAACATGCGAGAAAAGGCTTCACGCGAGCGCGCTTGGGCATAACCTCAACACTACGCAGCTAACACAAGGCGGGAACCACACATAGCTAAACATGCGTCAACAAGTTTGGACACCGCAAAACAAGTCTAAACATGCGAGAAAAGGCTTAACACGAGCGCGGTCACCGCTAAACACGGCAAACATACGAGAAAAGGAGCGCGTCAAATCACTCACCTTTTCCCCCGCGGCAACTTCCAGGCAGAAACTGAGCGACCGCGGAGAACACACGTCTGCTCTCTACGAGATCCAGCCAGAAAGTGAGCGAGCGCGCGGAGCGCACGTCCGTCTTCCGCGACGGTCCGAGAGAAACTGAGAGAGGCGACGCGCAGCGGCAGCTATGGATGCGGCTCTCTGCTGCGCGCGCGCGCGCGCTCCTAGTGGCGACGGGTGGCTTTTCAGTTTCGCTTTCATTCTCCGTTCTTTGCGCGCGCGCGTTTATCTGTACAAAGGCAGCGCGCACCGCGCTCGCGTCATCATTCTGACCGATACGTGGAAAACGCCATGTGTGGTTTATTCTCCTGCGTTTCTCGTCGTCGCAAGGAAAAGACAAAAAACGAAGAAGTTCGCGAATTTATACGCGGCATCGTGGAGGAAGCCTTTCAAGTCCACCGTCTGGAATGGTTGCAAGCACGTCAAGAAATGTGTCAGGACAAGATGAAGACGCTCGACCGCATCTTAGCGGCGGACAGACTGGCGAAAAAGAAGTCCAACTTTAGCCTGGACAATCTGTATTGGGAACGCAGTTCCGATGTAGAGGACGACGACGAGGATGTGTAAATAAAAGCGATGCATTTCTCTTCGAGCCTCAGTCTCTTCTTTCTCTTCCTGAAACGTGTACGCACGTAACATGTCTTCCCCCGAACTTTTTCGTTTCCGTCATCCTTTTCGCTGTATCTTAAGCGGTCCCTCCATGTGCGGCAAATCTACGTTCGTTGCTAACGTGTTGAGGAACCTGAACGACGTGGTGGACAAGCCTCCGTCACAAATATTCTACGTGCAGAAATATGCTTCGCCGAGCATGCAGGACGAATTCGGGGACTCCGTAAAATTTACCAAGGAGCTACCGCGAGAGTGGGACACGTCGCGCGCTACGCTGATCGTCGTCGACGATCACATGACCGACGCCGGTTCCTTGAAGGAGGTGACCGATCTTTTCATTCGGGGTTCTCACCACGCCAACGCGTCGATCTTCTTACTCGTTCAAAACATCTTTTTCGACAGTAGCCATTTTAGAACAATATCCTACAACGCCAGTTACGTCGTCCTGTGGCGCACCGTGCGCAGCGTGCACCAGATGGAACATTTCGGCCAACAGCTATTTGGCAGAAAAAGATTGGAGTATTTTCTGGACGCATATAAACAAGCGATGTCGTCGCCCCACGCATATTTACTCGTGGATCTTCACAACTATACGCACGAGTATCACAGGTTGCGTAGCAATATCTTTCCGGGAGAACGTCAATATATCTACGCTCCGAAATGAATCTCCGCCCTCACCTCACTTTACTCAAAGTACTCTCCACTCTACCCCCTCCACGCCGCCGCGACGTCTTGAGACGTTCGTCCTCGTCCGACATGAAACACCTCTCCGAAATTTGCCTCAATGTATTGAACGGAAAGGTGGCTCTAGCTCCAGATACGTTCGCGCGTTTGAAGAAGCACAAACGCTTTTTACGACGGTTCGCCTACAAAAAGATTCACAAGAATCCGCAACGTTTGAAGCGCTATCTGTCTCAGCAGCGAGGACAGGGCGTTCTTTCGTCGGTGGTTCCTCTCCTGCTTTCCGCCGTGTTGAACCTTTTCGCCAATGGCCAAGAGAATTGAAGTGACCACCTCCATCGGAAACATTCTTTCCTCGAAGGAGAGTGACGACGTCAAAGTGAAACTCATACTGCAAGCACTGTATCGCATACTCAAGCAGTACGGATTTGACCCCTACGACAATAAAAACAAGGCGTCCGACGCTACAAATGACTTTGACTATTCGCTCCTCTCTCCAGAGGTGGACGAAGAGGAAGCGGAAAGGGTCGTCTCGGAATTAAAGAAGGTTCTTTCCTGGGATCGCGAGGGTTGTGTCTCCGTGTCGGGCAAGCCCATCAGACACTCCTCCGTTTACGAACTCGTCAATTATTTGTTGCAACGTAAGACGGGAAAGAAACCTTCCTGGTTCCCCAAAGTCTCGAAACTATTGCGTCTGATTTCTCTACCCAAATCTCGCGAGCCTCAACAGCAGCAGCAGCAGCAGGCCTCCATTGCGTGGACGACTTATGGAGGGATATGAGAAACCAGAGGGTGGTTTGGGGGGTGTGGAACGCTATAGAAAAGCGCATCACTTGAGCAAAAAGAAGGCTCTCGCCATTCTCAGAAAGCTGGATGCCTACACGCTCCACCATCCGGTCAGAAGAAAGTTTAATAGGAGACGCATCATCGCGCTCAAGATCAACGACGTGTGGCAAATGGATCTCGCCGATTTTTCAAAATACAAGAGATTCAACGGTGGCTACCGCTACATTCTCGTGGCAATCGATTCCCTCTCCCGCTTTCTGCGCACCCTCCCACTAAAGACGAAGCGCCCCGCCGAAATGAAAAGGGCCATGATAAGACTTTTTCGGGGAGGTAACGTACCTACACGCATCTTTTGCGACAGAGGCGGGGAATTCTACAACAAGACCGTCAAGGAGTATCTCTCACGAAAGAAGGTACACATGTATTCTACCTTCTCTCCAGTAATCAAAGCATCGCAGGCAGAGCGCGTCATACGCACTTTACGCGACAGAATATTCCGTTATTTTAGAGTAACGGGAAAATACCACTTCGTTTCCGCGCTTCCCAAGATCGTGCGCGACTACAACACCACCAAACACAGGACTTTGGGCATCAGCCCGTCCGAAGTCACGCCCGAAAACGAATTGGAGCTGTTCAATAAGATAAATGGGAAGCCCGTCGTACCCTCCGTGAAAAAGAAGCTCAAACTGGGGGATAAAGTGAGGGTCCTACTACACAGAAAAGGTTTTCATAAGAGCTCGGAAGGGAGTTGGTCGCCTCAGATTTTCACCGTCTCCCGCCTGAGAGACACCTCTCCTCCTGTCGTACACCTGGAAGATTACCGGGGTAAGGAAGTGGACGGATCTTTCTACCCGGAGGAGGTACTCGTCGTAACCCGAGACGCCAATCAGCCTTGGCCAGTAACGAAAGTGCTGAGAAAGAAGCAACTGAACGGTCAGAGCTTCTCCTTGGTTCGCTGGTTCGGTTACGACAAAGAACACGACAGTTGGGTTCCGAGCAGCGACGTGGTCAAGATTGGGAAATGATGTCAGACATCTACGTCCACCTGCTCTCGAACGCCAGCATGGATAAGTTTCCCTCGAATAAACTCAACGCCTTCACGGTAGCTTTCGATAGTCCGCTTCAGCTCTCGAATCGGTATAAAGTCGGTCTGATGGATCTCAGCATAAGTAACGATTTTTTAAATATCGGGTACGAAAGGCAAGATGCGAAAATCGAGGTTTCTTTCGAGGACACGGTCGAAGCCGGCAGAACTTTTCGTGTCACCTCGGATCTCGAGAGGGATTTGGGAAAAGCCCTTTCGGAATTTGACGTTTCTTTCGCGTACAATAAATCGCGATACGACTTCGTCTTACCCGTGGACGTGAAAGCCGTGGAATTGGACCCTCGGCTCGCACAGGCGCTCGACGCCTCGCTAGCGTCCCGCGAAGCAGGTCGTGCGGTGAAACCTCCCAAATTGAGCGAACGCGAAGCCACCTCCATCTTATTGGAGCACGCCGCACCCGTCGCTTTCGGCGACGTCACTCTGAATTCGGAAACCACGTCCCTACGGAACACACTCAACAAGTATTTCCAGACGCACAAGCTGGACGCCTCGCTAGAATTCGCGGATAACGTGTACTCTCTGAAAACGCCGAAAGGGTTGCACGTGCCGGAACCCTTTGTCAAGCTGCTACATCTCACACCCGTCGAGGGACACGAAGAAACGCTACGCGTCTCTCTCCCCGTAGCGCGCCGATTTTCTTTCACGATCAAGACGAAAATTCCTCGATCTTTGCAAGTACATGTGCCTCCCGGCTATTATGCGACGCCGCAAGCACTTCTAAATGCGATTAACCAGCGCGTAGGCGAACGGGCACGCTTCAGCTTCGACGGAATCGAACAGAAATGTAAAATTCGGCTTTCCGAGGGCACCTCCACCCTAAGACTTTCCGAGTACCTGGCCGTGCTTTTGGGCTTCGAATCGCGTACCGTGTTCACGGGGGATGAGGATGCCACGAGCTCAGTCGAGGTACTCCTGGAACCCCCGTTTCACAACATAATCGTGTACACGGATATCGTGGAACCCACGTACGTGGGGAGCGGGAAAAAACCTATATTAAAAATACTACCCTTTTATTACGAGAAAGACAAGCACGTCGTCACCTACACGTTAGATAACATCCAGTATTTTAACTTGTCTCAATTCGAAATTCCCTCAGTGACGATCGTTCTCGCGGACGAAACGGGAAGACGTTTGCCGTTGCGGTCCAAAGGCAGAACCAATCTAACGTTGCATTTCAAATATGTACCGTAATTCCCCCAAAATAATTCCCGTGTACACGGGACCCCTTTTCCAACGAGGGGGCGGTGTGTTGAGCAACATATCCAAGTTTATCGTTCCCATCTGGCAGCAAATAAAACCGATCGCCAAGAGAACGTTGAAGCGCTTGGCGCGGAATTTGGCCGATGGCGAAGGAATATCGCGTGCAGTAAAAAAGACGGCCATAGCAACGGGGAGAGACGTGCTGGATTCCATGGAGGGCTCTGGAAACAACAATGGGAAGAAACGCCGCAAACGACAACAAAAGGCGCCGACACACGACGCACCTGCAGATATCTTTGGTACGCCGTGAAGGTCACACATCCGCTGCGCGCGCTCCGTCATGACGTCAACGAAAGGAAAAATACAGACGCCGATCTGTCTAACGAGTGATGTGATGATATTCGAACCCCCTTCCATTCAATACGGCGTGGAAGATACTTCGTACCAACTTTTTTATCCGGTCAACGGAGTAAATAATTCCGTGATCGAGTTTTGTATTCAAAATTTGCAAAGGGCACACTTGGATCTCTACGGCAGTTTCGTGTCTTTGACCGTGCGCATTGTTCGCGACGACGGGGAAGAAATGGACGAGAAAGATGTCGTTTTCCCAATAAACCACCTGTTGAGCGGCATGTTTAAGACGGTCACCGTTTATGCGAACAACAAGCTCGTCAGTTCCAACGAGTTGTACGCCTACAGGAGTATTTTGGACGTGGTGCTTCATTCCACGCCCACGGCTCAAGAAACAGTGCACGCGGCTGGACTTTATGTCGAGGACGACGAACATTTAAAGGACGATTACGACGTCTCGTCTCGCGGTCCGAAACAACGTTACGAAGCGACGAAGGGTGGAAAATACTTTAACCTGGTCGGTCAGATCAATACCGACCTGTTTCAACAGCCGCGCCTGATGGTACCTGCCGTCGAAATTCGCGTCGTTTTCCTATTAAACAACGACGAATTTAAACTCGTATCGGTCCCCAAAGACAAGAAAACGTACAATTACGAGGTGGACATTAAAGAAATGACGTTACACTTGAAAAAGGTGACGCTGGCACCTTCCCTATTTTTGGAATACGAGCGGCGGCTTCAGACCACGCCGGCCATCTACGTGTTACGCGGATTGGAAACCAAGGTGCGGAGCTTGAGTGCCGGGAGCTTGGACGCTCACTTTGAAAACGTTTACCCCGAAAGGGTGCCTTCCAAATTATGCGTCGCCCTGCTCGCCACGTCCGACTTTCTCGGCGACATCCAATCGAACCCCTACAAATTCCGTCATTACGACCTGTCTCATTCGATGCTCTCCGTGGACGGCCAGCAAGTGCGAGCCGAGTACGACTTTCAGAACGACCTCGTCAAAATTCCCTACTTTAACTTCTTGCAAGAACTGGGAGAGAAACATTTCAAGTATAGCTACGAGCGATTTAAAACGAACGGGTTCCTCCTCTACTTCAACCTGGACGTGGACAAGTGTTCTTCTCCTTCGCATTTGAACGAGTGGCGAAAAGGAAACGTTCGCCTGCAATTACGCTTCGCTAAAGCCCTTCCACACGCGGTCACCGTCCTCTTGATTTCCGAGTGTCCCAAGCTCATGTACGTCGACAAGGACCGTACGGTCACCTTCCCATAAGAAAAGATGTACGAGAGCGACATCTTGGAACTCGTGTCCCTGAACCCCCTCGCTTCCTCCATGCTGAGAGGCATTTGCGCTTCCGACGAAGCCTTCGTTTTACGCAAGCCCGGCTATTTAATCATCAATACGAAGAGCGAAGAAGACGCGGGCAGCACTGGGTGCTCTACCTGAAAAACTACGACGGGTCTGCCGTGTTTTTCGACAGCTACGGACTTCCCCCCATCGAAGCAAACCTTCGAAGGACTTTACCTGTAGTGGACGAGTATAACGACAAGTGTATTCAATCGCCTTTTTCGCCTTACTGCGGGCTTTTTTGTATCTACGTAGCCACGCGCATGTCGAAACGCTACAGCTTGAAAAGTTGTGTATCCATGTTTTCCTGTAACCTCGAAGAGAATGACGAAACAATAAAACGTCTCCTCGTGAGCGAACTCGTTTCGTAAAAAATAGTCTATTTATTTTTTCACGACATACACAAGACCCTTGCGAGACGATCTTCCAACGTGCTGACCCGACGCTCACCGCCGTCGTCGCCGGTCTGCACCGTGACGTCGAGGGATGTGTGGAGAAGCCAGTAGCGACGGACGATAGGTCGGTTGAAACCCGCGTTGATGAGACACGGGTCGACTGTCTCTCCTCGTCTATACTTTTCCAACAGCTCGAGCTTGTAATCTACGAAACGCTTCATTTTCTTTGCAATCTTCCCACTGACGGTGAACAGACGTAGGGGTATCGTCTTGAGAATCGAGCGAAAGTCTCCCTCGCAGCTATCGCCGTGAATATAATCGCGTAATCGCAGCAAGTCCCGATACATTCGTGTTTGCACAAAGGTGGCAAACCTCTGCTCGGGCGTCATCATGACTGAGACGGAATGAGAGTAGACAACCTTTTTTTTATTTCTCGTTACACATGAATTAGGCTCCAGCTTTGGTTTCGTAGCCGGGAAGGCAGCCCAAATACGGACGAAGGCTCGAGTCTAACCAATGGCTGGGGTTTCTCGACCAGAGTCCACCGCAGCGACAGGTAGTCAGTTGATCGCCGATTCGCAAAAAGAAGGTCTTTGGAGGAGGCTTGAAGGTTAGGACCAAGGGCAGATCTCCCGTCAGTAGCCATTCGTAATCTGCAACGAAAGGAGTGTGAGAAACGCGTGTTTTTTTAACTCAAACACACACGTACAATCTTCTTCAGTCACAGAGTGACACTGATGGTCCATCTTCTCCATCTTCCTTCAATAGTCGAAGTCCTTCGCAACGTACGTCGAACGGTACCGTCCGACAGCCGAGAAACGGGCGAATCAATCGGTCCGTCCAATGCTTTTGCTCTGAAAAAATGTGAACGGTTATAGAACGTATTAAAAAATAACGAGGAAGCGTACCTTTGGACCACAATCCACCACAATTGGTGCAGAAGAAGCGGGCGCTGCCAATCTCCCGAAATATGTGAGGCGGGAAAAAACCGACTTCACGCGCAGCAAAAGTGTTGTACACTGGAAACGAAACTCTTCAAACATTTCGACGATGATGATGACGTCATGGGTATTACTTACGAGGATCTACCAAGCTGATCATGATGGAATGACGATCGAACGTTCGCTTCGACATTTATAGTAAAGCTTTGCCTCTCACTCTCTATGACGTCATTGAACGTGTTTGAACATGTTAAGACGTGTTTGAACATGTTCGGACATGGGCGGCGAAGTCGCCCCTGGACACACTGGTTCCTCTCACCCTCTCTATGACGTCATTGAACGTGTCTGAACATGTTTGGACGTGTTTGGACGTGTTTAGACACAGGCGACGAAGTCGTCCCTGGACACACTACTTCCTCTCTCTCTCTATGACGTCATTGAACGTGTCTGAACATGTTTGGACGTGTTTGAACATGTTGTGACGTGTGTAGACACGAACCCCGCAATACGAAAAACGTCACGCAGTACAAATTAGATTGGTGGTTAGTGTGTCGCGCCCAGTGTAGAAGGATCCTGGGTTCGAATCCCACACTGGGTCTTCTCGTCGTCATGTACAAGTCGTCCCAGAGTGTTAGCTTGAAATTAGTGTAATGTTTTATTCAACGCCGATGGTATTATCATTGTCATATGCGACATCGCAAAAAGGCGCGAAAGACGGAAGGCGGGGTGGTCAAAGTACAGACGACACCGTCGCAATGCGAGGAGGAGGAGAGCGGTGTAGCGACTATAAAAGGTGCGCTGGTTCTACGACGATTGATCGACAGCCCATGAGGGGCATTCATCCACGACGTGAGTCGTTTCGTGGACCAAAATGTAAGTTGACCGTCTCTGCTGTGAGAGTGTATTCTATGTATGACATTGTTTTTCAGGAACCAATAGCCGCTGTCACCGCATGACACTGAATACAGGGACTCATCCCATCCTCTCTCATCATCATCATCATCTCAAGCATTCCTCAACTGAAGGGAAAAGTGAGCATTGTTTCGTGAGGGGAAATCTCGTACTGATTTTGTTTGACCGCAGTGCCACGCTGTCTCGTATGTCAGTACGACCCCATCGATGCCATGCTCGTGGCCGTAGAAAGAGAGCACGAAGCTAGAATAGAGAATCTCGGTAATAGCCCAGTCGTCCTTTCAGATGACGACGACGACGATAGAGTCAGTAGTCCGCCTTTCGTAATACCTGAAACGGACGACGACGAACCCCTAGATGGACATGACAATGCAGACGAATTGCTCATGTGGGAAGGGGATCAGTCGTATGCAGATTTCATTCCTCTGTCTGGTAGGGTTGGAGATGAATCACCAGATGCGAGCCCAGAATTTCGAAAACGAAGCTGAGCCTGTCCAGGGTCGTAGAATCGTTGAATTGAGAGAACACGTCATAGAGAATCATCCCTCCGTCACGGAGAGACGATTCCTTCCTTTCTTTGTCACTGATGAGGCATTTGACGGAACGGCTACTAGGTACACGCTTCTCTGTTCCCCGCACGACGACAACGTCGACGATTTGCGACTCTATCTACCGAGCATAGCTCCAGTAATCACGCGCGTCCTCGAAGCTTATCCCATGCCTTTCAAATTTTGTCTGTGCTCGAAAGCGCTCATGGTTAAGGACGGAGCCGATGGGTTGACTTCTCATCTCCTCCACGTGAACCTTCACTTGAGAGTGGTTCATAACCACCAAGAAATCGAAGGCGCGATAAATGCTGCTATCGCAGAATCCTCGCAACGCGTAGAAAACTATGCGAGAGAAGGGTCTGGTTTCACCTCGAACGACGTCCAATGTATCGACTTAAAACTAACGCGCTTAAAACCGAAGCGGATTGGGTGCACGATCGAGCTTCCCGAAATGTTGAAGAGAAAAACAAAGACTCTCACAAACGTCAAACTCCCACCGAATCACGAAAACGAGTGTTTCAAGTATAGCGTGCTGGCACTCTTGCATCCGTTGAGGAACAACCCAAACGATTATGTCAGATACCACAAATACATGATCCTTCGAATCCGGAGACGCGTGTAACGTACTGGCCGCCCTGCTTCCCAGTCACTTACGAAGACATTGCCCTGTGGGAGAGAAAAAACAAAATCTCCGTGTACATCTACGTGTTCGACGAGGAGACGAGTTCGATATCTACCGGGCGGATTCCCTGCACGCTCTATCAGGATAAAGTCCACCTGCTCGAGGTTAGGGAGCATTTCTATGGAATCAGAAAATTTAGCACTTTCATGGGACGAGGTGACTATTTTTATTGTGAGAAATGCACGAGCGGTTATAGGACGAGAGGGGCGTTGGAGCAGCACGAACGTTTGTGTCGAGACGTAAACGAAGTAATTCTCGAAATGCCAAAAGCGGGGGAGAGCGTCTCCTTCACCAAGATACAGTACATGCATCCCTATCCCTATTTTGCGGTGTTGGACACGGAAAGCATACTGGAAAAGGACGCGCTCGTTAAGGACGCCTCGAGTGTGCACAGGATGAGCTCGTATAGCATAGTGCTAGTGAGAAGTTGTGATGGGAAAATAATGGACGTAGATGGCTATTTGGGACCCAACGCGGCAGAAAAATGCTTGCTCTCGCTCAAGCGATTTAGCGAACAAATCGATAGGCTGAACCGTCTTCCCTCACCGTTGGTCATGAGTATGGAAGACCACTTTCGGCACGCGAGCGCTACGCACTGCGAATTTTGCGGGTGCGAATTTAACCGACATACGCGGAAGGTGTCGCATCACGACCACACCCGTTTCGTAGACCCCGGTTCCTCGAATTTTGTTGCGACGCTGTGTGATACGTGTAACCTTACGTGTCGTAACACCAAAGAACTCGTCGTGTGCGTGCACAACCTGCAGTACGATTTGAGCTCCCTTCTCCGCCACATGCACGTTCTAAATCTGGGCGAACCGTGGATCTTAGCGTCTACCACAGAAAAAATACGAGGCTTCAATATTGGCGAGCTCCATTTCCGCGATACCACGCAGTTTTTCAATCTGTCCTTGTCGAACCTGGTGGAAACCCTCCTCGCCAGCGGTGGCGAGGGCGCGTTTCATTGTACCCGTCAAATGTTTGGTGACCGCTTCCGACGGCTTCTCAAGAAGGGAATTTACCCGTACACCTTCGTCGACAGTTTCGAAGCGTACAATTCGCCCGCACTACCGCCAAAGGAAGCTTTCAAAAGTGACCTGAACGATGAAGAGATCACGGGCGAGGACTATCAGTACGCCCTCGAGATTTTCGAATTGTTCAAATGCAAGGACCTAGGAGATTACACGCGTCTCTACGTCACGCTCGACACCTGTCAGCTGTGCGACATCGTGCTGTATTTCAGAAAGATTGCGCTAGAGACGGACGGGATAGATATCTTACGCACCGTGTCCCTCGCCAGTTACGCGTGGAGTAGCGCTTTGAAGCTCACCAATGTCAAACTCGAGCTCATAAGCGACCAAGAGATGTACGAAACGATCGAGAAGGGAATCAGGGGAGGCATTTGTAACAGCTTCCACAGACACTGTCGGGCTAATCACGAGAAGTGCGACGATTACGATCCCCAGCAAGAAAAGACTTTTATCCAGTACCTCGACGTGAACAGTTTGTACCCCTACGCGATGACTTTCCATCTCCCAACAGGGGGCTTTGAGTGGGTCGATCCTTCGAGGTGGAGCGAGATCGATTTTCTCAACATTCCTCACGATTCGGAAGTGGGATACGTCTACGTAGTAGACTTGTCGTATCCAGAAGAACTGCACGCGCTCACCAGGGATTTTCCCCTGGCACCCGAACACAGGTGCGTGGACGAGAACGAACTCTCCCCCTACCAACACCACCTGAAAGATGCGTTGTCGCTGAACGCCCCTCCCACCAAGAAACTCTTGCTGACGTGCTACGACAAAGAACGCTACGTCGTTCATTATGCATTGCTCGCTCTGTACGTGAGGTTGGGCATGAAAATAAAACGTGTTCACAGCATCCTCTCGTTCCGCCAAGACAACTTTTTGCGAACCTTCGTGCAGAGGAACGTCGCGTTGAGGAATGCCGCGTCCACGAAATTCGAGCGACTTCTGTACAAAACCATGTCGAATAGTACGTTCGGTAAGACGATACAAAATGTGAGACGGATGAAAAGGTACGCTATAGCCTACGACAAAGAAACCGCGCTCAGAAAAGCTAGCTCCGTCGACTGTCAGCATTTTCTCATTCTGAGTGACAAGTGCATCTTGTACGAGATGAAACAGCGCCGCATCAAATGCACGCACCCCCTTTACGTGGGCTTCGCCATTCTAGAAATATCCAAAGTCCGAATGTACAGCTTCATCTACGAGTCGCTCTTTTCTCGCTTGACATGTCCAGTGCAATTGATCTATAGCGACACGGACAGCATAATTTTTTCTCTCACGTGTGAAAGCCTGGAAGAGCAGCTGATGAAGATTGAGAGTGAGTTAGATCTGTCTTCCTATCCGCCAGACCACCCGCTTTTCAACGACGAGCACGCGAACCAGATGGGGTACTTCAAAGACGAGACGGGGGGCGGAGTTATTCAGGAAGTCGTAGCCATCCGAGCGAAAATGTACAGCATTCTCTTGGCTGGGTCACACAAGCAGATCGCGAGAGCGAAAGGAGTTAAGAAGGACGTGGTGAGGAAACATTTATTGCACGAAGTGTACCGTGATTCTCTATTCAATGAAAAGGCGGTCTCTCAGAAGCAGTGCACCATCCAGAGTATAAAGCAAACGATGTACACCATTTCGAGACTCAAGAAGAGCTTGGTCCCCTACGACGACAAGCGCTATCTCGTGGATGCCGTACACTCCTTCCCTTATGGGAGCTGCGAATACGGTAAGCTTTGTTATGTTTTGACGTGTATAGGATTACGATAGTGCTCTCTCTTTGTGCAGCAACGGAAAACCCGGAAGAGAGCCCGAGAGCGTCGTCGTCAGGCATCGAGTAACCGCGGAACAAAGAGCTGCACGCGCATGTAATCGAGAATAAAAGTTCTAGTCGAGACATGCTTCTCTCTCTCTCTCTCTCTCTCGCAGACAGGAGAAGTACGGGTCATCGTGGCAGTGTGGTAGCGGAATGGGTGTACGAAAAGAATTACCATTCCGTCATCGTGCTGGTGCAGTGACCCGCGCAATGACGACGCTGCGATGAAGATTCCCCATATCCTTTCTGTTGAGACAAGTCAGGGAGGGTGCAGGCATCTATCGACCAAGTCCTTTGTATGTATTCAATAAAGATGTTTCAGTGAAAGAACACGCAGAGTCTCGTCAAAGTTATTCGGTCTGTTTAATGCGTTGCATGTCAATAACCAATCGGTATTTCAATAAATCAGTGACAAAATTGACGATGTAGACTGCTTGCAAATGTCGCTGCTTCCGCAGGGCGTGCTTAATATGAGCGATGGCACGAGCGAGAAGGTCCACGATGTCTGCAGCGATGTAGTTGAATTCTGCGTTGGCCAAGCTCACAAATTCGCTCATCAGTCCCAGGGGTCCGTCAGGAACCGTTATGCAGACGTTCTTGTAACGGGCGTAGATCCGACGCACCATCTCCTGCAGCGGCCCCGGCGAGATCTCTCCTATATTGCCAAAGCCTACCATGTCTATCACGTAGCGAAAAGCAGTGATGACGAGCTCGTTGCGGGGACTTTCGCCGTTGAAACATTCCTTCTCCACTTCTTCCCAAGAAGCGTGGGTACGGGAACAATTTTGTAAAGAGTGGTAGCTGAACATCTTCACGTAGTGATGACGCGAGCGCGGTGCGCGCTGCCTTTATACAGATAAACGCGCGCGCGCAAAGAACGGAGAATGAAAGCGAAACTGAAAAGCCACCCGTCGCCGCTAGGAGCGCGCGCGCGCGCGCAGCAGAGAGCCGAAACCGAAAACACCCGCGGCCGGCGCAGAGGGAGCTAGCAGCGCGCGCGCGCATGCGCGGACGGGTGGAGCAGAGGGCGCGCGCGCATCCATAGCTGCCGCTGCGCGTCGCCTCTCTCAGTTTCTCTCGGACCGTCGCGGAAGACGGACGTGCGCTCCGCGCGCTCGCTCACTTTCTGGCTGGATCTCGTAGAGAGCAGACGTGTGTTCTCCGCGGTCGCTCAGTTTCTGCCTGGAAGTTGCCGCGGGGGAAAAGGTGAGTGATTTGACGCGCTCCTTTTCTCGTATGTTTGCCGTGTTTAGCGGTGACCGCGCTCGTGTTAAGCCTTTTCTCGCATGTTTAGACTTGTTTTGCGGTGTCCAAGCCTGTTGACGCATGTTTAGCGATGTGTGGTTCCCGCCTTGTGTTAGCTGCGTAGTGTTGAGGTTATGCCCAAGCGCGCTCGTGTTAAGCCTTTTCTCGCATGTTTAGACTTGTTTTTGCGGTGAGCAAGCCTGTTGACGCATGTGTAGCGATGTGTGGTTCCCGCCTTGTGTTAGCTGCATAGTGTTGTGGTTAGGCCTAAGCGATCGCCCCCGTGAGCCTTTTTCCCCGATGTGTACTGTTTTCTCCGTGCTGTTTTAGCAGTAGCGGTTAGACCTTTTCTCTCGCATGCCTAGACTTGTTTAGCAGTGCTGCCATTTTTACCTGCCGCTAGTATCTTGTTCTGTCTTTCTCGTCTAGAGCTATGACGGTGGCGGCATCTGGTGTGATGCCTTGCAACTACGTGGCCACCTGTCGTCGATCTCTGCAACTGCTGGGTGCAAACTACCAACATGGCGGGCGCTGGTCACTCGGGTGTTGCGGAGCGGCTTCTTCGCCGCGGCATCGTTGATTTTCGAATAAATTGTTTCTCTCCACTCTATCTCTATCTTTTCATTTTATTTTCTACCTATTTTTTTATTTTTTATCAGCTCAACTAGCCCACAACTCACACAGTGGTCTGGACACGTCCTAGATGCGCCCCAATTAGTGTAATGACTCCCTGAATGATCCTGATTAATGTGGGGGGTCCCAATTAGCTCTAATTGCTCATTAATGGCGTCCAGGCCACTGTGTGAGTTGTGGGCCAGTTGAGCTGATCCCATACTACTACGAGGCAGCTTTTGACGCCATCAAGAAGGCCCTCGCGCGCGCGACACTTCTTGCTCACCCTCGTCCCGATGCTGCTTTTTCGTTGATGGTCGGTGCCTCCGACCGGGCCTTGAGCGCTGTTCTTCAACAAGAAGTCGATCACTGCACCCAACCTCTTGGCTTCTTTTCACGCAAGATGTCTCCAACCGAGGCCCGCTACAGCGCTTTCGGCAAGGAACTCCTGGCAGCTTATGCGGCCGTGCGCCACTTTCGCCACTTTTTGGAGGGACGGCGTTTTGTTATCTGGACAGACCATAAGCCCCTCGTCGGAGCCTTCACGTCCGCCAGCCAAAATTATTCCCCCCGCGAGATTCGCCACCTTGCCTACATCGCGGAATTTTCCACGGACGTACGCCACGTGAAGGGCTCCGCCAACGTAGCGGCCGATGCACTCAGCCGCGTCTACGCTGTACCCGGCCAGCCCGTCCTCAGCATCGACAACCTGGCAGCCGCACAAAATTCGGACGACCAGCTCTGGCAGCTCCGCGCGTCCTCGCGCACGTCCCTCAAGCTCGCTGACATTCTCCTGCCCGGTTCAGCCGTCCCCATCCTCTGCGACACGTCAGGCTCGTCACCTCGCCCTGTCGTCCCTTCTACTCTCCGCCGCGCAGTTTTTGACAGCGTCCACTGCCTCGCCCATCCCGGAGTTCGCACTACCATCAAGTTGGTTACCGACCGTTTCGTCTGGCCAGGGGCGCGGCAGGACATCCGCCGCTGGGTGCGCGCCTGCACGCCTTGCCAGATCAGCAAGTGCCACCGCCACACCATCTCACCGCTTGGCCAGTTCGCCCCACCAACAAGCCGTAAACGGTCTCGAAGGTCGAGGGTGGAAGGTCGAAGGTGGAACTCGAAGGTCCATATTGACATAGTTGGACCCCTGCCCCTCTCTGACCGTCATTGCTACCTTCTTACATGCGTCACCAGATTCACCCGATGGCCGGAGGCGGCACCCATGCAGGACAGCACAGCTGAAACTGTCGCAGCGACTTTTCTTCAGACGTGGATTGCCCGATTCGGCGTGCCAGAAGAAATCGTCACCGACCGGGGCCCGCAATTTGAAAGCAGACTTTTCACTGCCTTCACCACCATTCTCGGCACGAAGCGTTTGCGCACGACCGCTTACCATCCGGCGTGTAACGGCCCGGTAGAAAGATTACACCGGCACCTCAAGCAGGCACTTATGGCCCATTTGGACGGTTCCCGCTGGACCGAGCACCTGCCATTGGTGCTCCTCGGAATCAGAGCTGCAGTGAAGCACGACCTCGGTTGCTCGTCAGTAGAGCTTGTGTACGGCACGTCCATCCGGCTTCCTGCGGACATTTTCAACCATCGGTCATCTTCGCAACCATCACCCCTAGCCCCATCAGACTACGCCCAGCGCTTAAAGGCTGCCCCCTCCCGGCTGCGCCCAATACCAGCCGCCGGCTCTAAAGCGAAACGCACCGCCTCGAAAATATTGTCGCCACCGGCGTGCCAGCTCGGAAGATCTCTCATTGGCTGCGCATTATATGTATAAATATTTGGATGTTCATTGGTCTAAAAAACTGGCGTCAGTTTCCTTCGCGCTGATTGGGCGAGAGTCATTTGACTGAGGAGCGAGCATCCGAACGCGCGAACCGCTCAACGGAAGCAGTCGAAGGAAGGAGAAAGAAGAACGACATCGCGTCTGTCCGGCCACGCGTGTTCTCTTGGACTGCAACCGTTGTGCACGCAAACGCTACGGGGTAGTTTGAGGGTTTTGAATGCTTTAGATTTAGATTGTTGTGGCGAACTGCTAATGTGAGAACGGAATGGCACATCCACCTCATCATCGCAACAGCGGGAAGACGAACATGACATGGAATCCCTGCACTTCCAAAGGACGCAGAAATCGTCAGAGAGGAAGTCTGCACTCTTTCCGACGTACTGCAAGTGAACGGTAAGAAAAGTTTGATTAGTTTTTTGTGACTGAAGGAAGTAATGCAGGTTTATCACGTTAAGTGTATTACGTACAACATTTACGAGTCACTCGGTATGTTAGCGGCGTTTCATTGTGCAGTGCATTGCCGTAACTTGTACGTTTCTGATATGCCGTTAATCAAATTATGTGTGGTTATGCTAGTTACCCCTGATGCGCGTCGCAGCCGTTCATTTACTGTGATCTAAGAACATTCGTGACAAATGCCTCGGTGTTCATATACGAAATCGAGATAGATTGCCTATCATAGCAGTGATTTTCGTGCAGAGTTACGGATCATCAGTATATTTTTTGTTTTGTTTTAGTTCTCCCGCAGCCACCGACAACAACGACGCACATAGCTCAGCATTGGCTTTTGAACGGCCCTTGGATGTCGAAGCACCTAAAGCTCCAGTGAAGCCTGTTACAAGACGTAAAAAGATATGTACTGTAGCTTTTTCGAGGCAGTTCTCGAGGACAAATAAAGTTGATTTGTCATACACTATCGCTTTTTGATTGTCTGCTTCGGGACAGCATGATCGTTGCTCTACAGCAAGACAGCAAGCGCCGAAGACAAACCAACGGACGAGTCGGGTGGGGGCAGGGGGGACGAGAGGAGAGACGAAAAACCCGAGCAGAGAAGGGCAAGGAGGTTGGGAAAGGAGGTCGGTCTGCGCATGCGCACTGGGCCTCAGCTTTTTTCCCGCGCAGCAGCTCGGGGACGCTGTGAGTGGCTCTTCGAGATCACGTGGTTTGGGCGCCCGCCATTTTCCCTGGACCATTGCGTAAACGGCAGCTTCCGGCGGATGCCCAATACGAGAGCTGTTTCCTCCTCTTCCCCGTATGTCGCCCAGGACCTCACCAGCTCCTCCTACGTATTCCTGCGCACCGACTCCATCCGGCGCTCTCTCCAGCCCCCTTATTCCGGCCCCCACAAGGTCATCCACCGTCGTGCAAAAACATTTGCCATCGACGTCAACGGTCGCGAGGTAGTCGTGTCGATCGACCGGCTTAAACCCGCTTACGTGGAAGCAACCAGCTCTGTCTTTTGCCATGCCACCCTCCTTCCGCCAGACGTCCCCCCTGAGCCAGCCCGCCGGCTGCCCAAAACTGTCACCTGGGCCGACTCTAGGACACCGGCAGTTTCCTTCACCTGTTCATCCTTCACGCTTCACGCATCTCGAAGGTGGGGGGGGGGGGAAGCAGCTGTAGTGGCACGGCATCCCAAGGAAGATGAGGGATGCCGTGTGCGCACGCACCACCCGCACCAAGCTCCGCTCCACCGCCATTAAACTATTCTCATGCCAACCGTCAGCCTGTGTGGTTGTCCCTTCATTATCCCTCGTCGCGACAACCCACAGATTAATGCAGTTGTCTCACGGTCGTCGATGAGTATTTGCAGGTCACTGGTATGCTTTTTGAGCGTCGCGGCGGTCTGTATTGCTGTTCGTCGAGCTCGGAGACTGGTCGCGTCGTGAGTCAGCAGAAGCATGCTGCTGCCGTAGAGAGTCTTCAATTGCGGCGGGGTGACTACGCGCTGAGGGCGGAAGGCGTCAGGTGAAAATCCGCCCAGGTGAAAAAATTCCCTAAGTGGGTCCGCTTGCAAGTCGGTTATGGAACCAGGAATTGATTGGTAGCTTGGAATGTATTTCCAGCTAGGAATTGCTTTCCAGCTGGAAACACGTTTGCGTTTTCAAATGGATCCACTTGCAAGGCGGTTATAGAACCAGGAATCGATTCCGAGCTAGGAATCGGTTCCGAGGTTCCTTCGGAACCCACGTGCAAGTAGTTTATTGAAGCCGACCCAGGTTTCAGCATCAGTTTCTATTCGGAACTGCTGTTGCGGCTCTGCAGGGGAGCCAGCCTGTGCTGCTAGCCTGGAATATGTACAGAAACCAGGAAGGAAGATGTCATATTTCCTCCTCTTTCTTTTCACAAAGCTGCTGCCAGTATGTGGCCTGTTCATTAGCCATCTTTACTTCAGCAGCTGACACAATACATTCAGAGTCCGAAACGTCTGACTCGGAGAAGTCTTCGCTGTCGCAGTGTCTTTTTCTTCCCACCTAGATGCAAAATGAACAAACGTAAATATACCGTGAGCGCATAAAATATGGACGAATTTACATCAGTTCTGGGTGCCCCATGGGCTTCGGCGGCGTTCTTTTTTGCATTCTGTAGATTGCACTGAACAGATTTTTTGGCATCTCAAAAAAATACATGTCACGAATTGGTACTAATAGACATCAATGCTACTTCACCTGAAGATGACTTAGACTCACCAACTGTCAGCAATCCTGTCCATCCCAAAGCTGCAACACAAGACATAAACGATGAGTGAATAGGACTGCTGCTTTTTCACTTGTCGTCAGTGCCTGTGTTACTGCTTCAAGATGAATAATCAACTCCAAGTTCCCCACATTCCTACTTTAGTATCTACAATCTTATTTTGTGCACTTCAGGACATTGTACCCGCCTGATAGCCAATAAAAAGTGCTGCTATCCATACCCGATTGTGAGTGAACTGGGAATTCTGTGTGAACTAGCAGCTATGCTGATTTTTGCCAGGCCCCCACTATTCATGTATTTTTGCATGAGTAAATAAAGACAACAACAACAACAATAAAAATAATAACAATTCAGTTCCATTGAAAAAACCCGTAGAAAAACATGTTGCAAAAGTACAGGTAATGCCATGCATAAAATTGTAAATGTTTTGTTGCAACACTCACGCAGCGTTTCTCACTTCAGTTGCGCTGGCCCTTATTTACCACGATTCATAGTACCTTGCAAGCGTCCTCCATTTTTATGACGAACTGCCAGCTAAAAGACAAGACACATAACAAAGTCAGTTACAAGCATGCGCAGGGGCTCTGAGAGTTCCCCCACTAGCTAGCGTGCACCTACGCTATTTTAAATAACAGTATATATATAACAGGGAGTAGATCTACACATTCAGTAAAACGTGCATAAATATCAAATCATAAACTACTCACCATCGTAATTGCAGTCACATGCGTCGCACGTAATTTTTCGTGATTTAGCTGGTACAGAATTTGTAGACACAAAGAAACTATGCAAAATGCAGCACTTGACTCAAAATCATTCACGCTTTTTGCCCGTCTTGAAGAGTTGAAAGACGGGAACTGCTGCCACCCGCCTACCGCTCGCGACATTTCAAAACACGTACTGATGCAGATGGCGCTCAGTCTGCTCCACTTGTCGACAACGAGGCCGTTAAAGTTTCGGTTTCAAACTAAAGTGAAAATTACGCAAAAGTTCGATTTTGGTACTCTGCGAGAATGTTTCCGGTATATTTACCGACAAAAAGTAACTCCTGCGAATTGCGGTAGGGCCATAAACAATTGATATATTATGGAATGTAAATGGAGATTATCATTTATCTTGCAGACACGCCCGGTGGACCCGGTGCACGTATCTGCTGTATGCACCTGAAAGGAATGCACAGCGTTTTCAATTCACCCCGATGAAGGTTTTACAAATATTTCTAGGGCAGGTGTCAAAATTACAGTGGACCATAAGTGGAATAAGTTCACTTGCCAGCGAAGTGGAATACAACATCGACTTCGCACTCTAGAACTAGATGGTAGGCACACCCAGTTAAACTGGAGCATGGGTTAAACCAGTTGGAAACCACTTGGCAGTCAAGTGGAACCAGATGGAAGCACATTCAGTTCAACTGGAGACTGGGTAAAGCCAGTTGGAAACCACTTGGCAATCAAGTGGAACCACTTCACTCTAAACCGGAAGCAGTTTGTTCCACTTGAAATTGTTGAAATTGACGATGAAAGATGGAAGTCACTGAAAGGGTTAGCCAGCTGTAGGACTCGAACCCACATCTTCTGCATTACCGGTCCAGGGCTCTACCAATTGAGCTAAGCTAACACGCCTTCTCAGCGACTTCCAGGGTGCGTCATCTGAAGGGACAAACCAGTCACTCTCTCTCACTCATCCTCCTTTCACTCCTACATTTTTGCACACTCATACACATATTCAAACGACAGGGATCGACGCAAGCGGCAATTGTTGAACAAGAGAGATCTGATGTTCTGAGGCTGGAACAACATAGAAGGGACAATCACAGGGGCCTCAAGTTGCCTAAGAAATTAATGATGAAAGATGTAAGTCACTGAAAAGTTTAGCCAGCTGTAGGACTCGAACCCACATGTTCTGGATTACCGATTACCAATCCAGAAGATGTGGGTTCGAGTCCTACAGCTGGCTAACCTTTTCAGTGACTTCCATCTTTCACCACTTCACTGTTTGTATTTCTATACCTGGAGCTTACCGGAAAGTTTGCAGCATTTTTACCACTTTCCCTTGTTACTTTTTTGCATCCTCCTCTTTTTCCAGCATCAGATGTCCATCTTCTCTGTTACGAAGAAGAGGTGTTTTTTGTAAAAGCTTACCACAGTGTACCGAGGTGCTGAACCTTACAAGTGCCCATAATGGCGTGCGCCATTGTTTATATGTGAAAACCTCAGCCCAGCCAACAAAGTCATCCTATAAGGGAGGCCGGAATATATGCAAAGCAACACAATTTTGCATTTGCATGAGTTTGCTATGCCCCATTTTTCTGAGACAGAGTGAACGAGATAAGGTGCATCGTATCATGCACAGACGTGACCTCTCACTGCTGTAGGTCGGCCCACTCTGATGTTCTGTTCTTTTTTCATGACTACTTTTTCTTTATATAACATAGGTTCTGTGATCGATACACACTCATCAGCAATTCTTCTGAGTACCCGTCCGAATAAACATTTTGACAAACTTTTAGCGATTCTTCGAACACTGGTAATGTGTAATGGGTAGTGTAAACACTGGTGCGGCTCCTCTTCCTAGAGGAGCCGCATGTTAAAACGTGCGGCACATAGAGAACATAGAGAAACATATAAACATAGAGAAAGAACATCAGAGTGGGCCGACCTACAGCAGTGAGAGGTCACGTCTGTGCATGATACGATGCACCTTATCTCGTTCACTCTGTCTCAAAAAAATGGGGCATAGCAAACTCATACAAATGCAAAATTGTGTTGCTTTGCATATATTCCGGCCTCCCTTAGGTTGACTTTGTTGGCTGGGCTGAGGGTTCCACATATAAAGAACGGCACACGCTCTTCCTAGAGGAGCCACACTATCTTCCAATGACTATATATAATATAATACAGTTAGGTTATTTAAATATCAATACACTTAGTGACGACCTTTGTAGTACGTACTATCGCGATACCCACAATAGCTATGGGTTTGATCAACATCCCCACATCATCATAGATCATACACATCCCCACACACCATGGCTTAAATAGTTCTATTACTCTTTTGGACCACATAGTAACCCAAACAGGGAAGATACGATCTCAGGTGCAGTACCTTGTGACATTACAGATCACCATCTGACTTTTATGGTGCACACTGGGGTAGAACCCAACTCTAGATTTCCTACCAAAGAGCATGTTGACCTCACTATTCCCGAATCACACTTTTCTGTGCATAAATGTCAGTTCACGAGCTGCAAGGATATACAACAAAGAGTTAAGTGCTTTATGTCCGAACTGGGCACTATAATTTCAAGTGCTGCTAAGAGGATAACAACGGGCTGACACAGTTCTGTGAAAAAGCCGTGGATAACATCAGGTCTCTTGAAGTCTATATTAAGCACAAAAATAATTTGTATGCAAAAAGACCGGCCAACAGTAAGGAATTACATTGCCGTCCTAGAAGGTTCAGAAATACTTCATGTTGTTCATTGAAATCTGCCAAGGAACAGTATTACATGCAGCGGGTTCTAAGCAGGGGCATGGATCAGGGGAACTTACTCAAGCAACATCCATGGTAGATTATGAAGAACAAAAATTAATTGGTAATGCATTTAATGACTACTTTGCGAACATAGGGAACAGTGTGGAATTCATAACCCCTACTGAGATACGGCCAGATATAGAATCACAGCCGAACACATTTTTTTCTTGCCCCTACCTATTATTAGGAAATTGAACATATTACCACTAATCTAAATTACAAAGAACGAAATAAATCACTTCTTGGTGATTAGTGCTCCAGAGCCATTCCTCCTTCTCCGAGTAAAATTATCGAAACCATCAACAATTTATTTACTGACTCCCAGTTTGGTTTTAGAAATAATCGATCCACAGAATTGGTGCTTAGTAACATAGTGGAAAAAATTAAAACTAATATAGACCCGAGGTAGTTAACTATGGGAATATTTGCAGATCTGACCGAGGCATTTGATCTTCTTAGACATGACTTACTTCTTCTTTTTCTTGTTTTTATCAACAATGTACCAAAATTCCTACATGAATAATTGTATTTTATATGCCAATAATACGAACATATTTTTGGAAGGTGCAACCCCTGAGGAGCTATTCTTAAAAGCAAATCTTTTACTTGAAAAATTAAAGAATTGGCTTTCTTTTAATAGATTAGTTCCTAACTTAGCGAAGACAAATTACCCAAGCAGCACAAAGGACTGCGATTCGGCTGAGAACGTAACGGGAATGATGGGTTCGAGGTGGTCGATATCGCCGTCACGAGCCCAACTGCTTCCCGACTATGTGAGGGGGAAGAATTGAGGGAGAGGGAAACTACATAAAATTATTTCCCGATAGATCCCCGTTCGTGTCCCGGTCAGAATTCTTTCCCGATAGATTCCCGTTTGCGTCCCGGCCAGGATTCTTTCCCGATTGATCCCCGTTAACGTCCCGATCTGCTGTGGTGTACCGGCTAAGTATTTCTTCCCGCTCGTCTCCCGATGTTTATGCAGATTCGGTAACACGTGATCGGATGGTACAGCTTGAGACAAAGTTTCTGAAACGCGGGTATTCTGTATTGGACTTCTCCCAGCCACCTTTGGGGAATGCTTGTTGAACAGAATCCTTGGGAAAAATCTGCTCAAGGATTCTGTTCAACAAGTGTTCCCCTTAGGCCGCAGGGGAGGCGTGGAGAAGTGAAATACAAAACACCCGTGTTTCAGAAACTTTTGTCCCAAGCTGTACGAGACAGTGAAGCATCCCTTCAGGAAGGAATTTGGCTCTCTGGTATGAGGTAACTCTTACAAACATTGGGCTGCAGTTCACTTCATGTGTTGTGTTGTGTTGCATGTGTTGTATGACAGAAAACATGCACACGCAGCACCCTGAACAGAAGTATTAATGGAGCCTCACTGCAAAGCAGGCAAGTACAAGATACTCAGGAAGAGTCGGCCACGCCCGAACGAAACGACCGAATCCCCCGAAACGAAAAACTCACGTGAAACGAAACGAAGAGAGCTTTAGCAAGTCGAACTGATCGGACGAAAACCGCTGCACCGAAACCTGCAAAGACTACGCTGGAGCTCCCTGCACTTGGGCTACCGCGACTGTCATCGCCATCATCTTTGTTTTGGCTGTCATTGCTGGGTGCAAATGGCCGGCGTGTGTGTTGTTAATGTTTCTGTGCTACAAGTTTTGCAAAGTTTGGTTCGGAGGGAGTATGGAACGCCGTTTTGTGGTCAACGTGGCCAGAGTGCCTCAAAAGTACTCCTGCCGCATTCTGGTCACTGTTATAAGTGTGATGCCCTGACACCATCAGCAACTTTTAAGTAGATTCATGGCACATGAGGAACCTGTGATGTACACCATCGCACACAGTCAAGAAAAATGTAGCATTTAACCTTGCTTTCCTTCATTATAACAAAAAAAGGAAAAAAAAGAAAGAAAGAAAGGAAGAACACTAGAGAAAGGGTCGGCAAAACAGTGAGTGTTTTGTTGTTGTTCTTTTTGATTCTATCGATCTCTCACTGTCAGATTGCACTGCCGATCTGTTCACAATCATAACTAACTAATACCTTAGCTTTGGCCAATCTCATGTTGCAATTTTGCTTCAAATACAACATTCAGTGATTCTTATGAAAACAGCAGCATTTCTCGAAAGATCCTGGAACGGCCACAATCTCAAGAGGTAGTACGATTCTACCCGTCGTCATATTTCGTCCGCCAAGCCATTGCGCGGAGATGTTGGGTCCATGCCCATTTCAACACAGGCTCACCCGCACTCGCCCGCGCTCGCGCGTCGTCGCTGGTCTTCCATTCCACCAGCCAGCGCTGCCTGTCGCGCATGCGCTGTTCTTTTTGGGTTCGCTTTGGCTGCTGTAACGGGCGTTTCTCGTCGCCGCGTGTAGTTCGCGTAATTGCGAGCGTTCCAGCCAGTGGAGTGCAGCTGTAGCTTCCACAGTTTCGCCACGAAAACCACCAACACCCCCCTTGACCACGTGATCATCAGTAACGAATCACGACAAAGTAGCCGAAAAACGGCGCCAAAAAGCGCGCGCTGGCTGATTGAACTGCGCATGTGCGCTGCGTGCCCTTTCCACACCCTCTCACTCGAATTATCTCCCCTCCCTCCCTGTTCCGAGCGCTTCGCCAGGCCATCTGCTAATATTATCGGGAAGCAGAAAATGAAAATTCAGAAGACGAAGGAATTCACATGTACAAATTTATTGACACCGTAAACATATAAACAAGAAGCAACATTTGAATGCAAGTAAATCTACACGATTATTACAGAATACTGCAGAATAAATAAAGAATAAATAGTGCCGAGCGACAGAAAGCGTGACTATCATATTATACAATCCTTAAGGGAACCTTTTCGGTTTGGAGAAAGTAGATATTATTATACACATATATAGCACGTGATGAGTCGCAGAAGCCATCCGCTTCATCCCAGCACAACTGTCGAATTTTTTGGTGACAGGGGCCACATGCTCGCGGATCGCAGGGCCACGAACAGCTGTCGGTGTCCGAATGAAAAAAAAAAAAAAAAGGAACCTGTTAACGATATGGTAAACCCGAGCACAGGCAACGTTAATTGGCTGAATACGCTCTGTAAGACATGCTATCGTTACGCGCCTAATGTCGACTAATGACAAAATTCGAGGATCCCTGCGTACGCGATGCACGCTGTTTTCCTTTTCATGCACACCAGTGTACTAAACATCAGACACATTCAAATAGCGGAACAAAACGCAACAAGTAACGCCACGCAGAATCATCAACCAGATCATGACTGATAACCGTCAGAAAGTGATGTAATACATGACAAGGCGTACCTCCATGCACACAGTTAGGCGACAGTATTAAAAGTCTGATCACTGACATGCATCATACGTTTGTCTGCTTACCTTTCATTCAGGCGTTCGTCCATGGCTCGAACATCTTCGAAATCCACGAAACGAAATCACCGTCTGCTCACATACGTAGACGCCAGCTACACAACGGTCAGACGGGTCGGCGCCTCGGAGAAACGAACGCGGGCGAATCCACCGGTTAAATGAGCCTCAGCCAATCATGGTCGAGAAAGGTCACGTGGGGGACCGGAGCCAATGAAAAGTAAATAGCCGGAATTTGGCGGGAAATGCCAGCGGCGACACTATTGTCGCGGCGGCGAAACCCGCCTACTGTGCCTCCTCTGGTTCCAGCAAGTCTAAAGCGTTTTAGAGGCTTTGTATTGTTGTTCTCACCTGATGCTGTCGTTCTTGCAACCCGTCTGATATTGCAACTGTCTGTAACTGGAAGCGTTTCTTCTAACCGCGAGCAGACCAGTCGGTCTCGTTTGACATGTGAAAGAGTGAAGACGCTGCCTTGCATGCATGGAGGTAAGAAACTAAGGAGATGCCCTAAGCGCCTCTCCCAATGCAAGCGGGCGTGCTGTGACCCGCGCATGGCATTGTGGTTAGTTGCCCACACACGTGACCCATAAACGTCACGGCAAGACGTCATAAAACATGGCGTCCTCCATGTCCGCGGCGTATCTTACCTGAATACAGAGACAAGCTGAATAACTTGTTTCCGCTTTCATAACATCTTTGGAGTTTGAAGTTATCGTACTCGTTGAAACACAAAATTGACAAGCTCTGTGTGGAAGCAATGGATCACTGAATCGCTAGAAGACGTACGTACGTCATCGTGACATTGCCTGTCTTCTCTTCTGTTTTGCGCAACTTTTGCTGTTATTTATCACGCGGCAAATGTTGAAACACCACATAAACTTCAAAGTATTGTGCAAATGGACTCCTCGAAGGTAAGAGGTTTGCTGAAGATGAGGTTTGCTAAACTTCCAAGCCTCCGCGCAGACCGCCATAACACCGAAACATGTGGGGATCACGTGACCGGGCAACTAGATGGGCGTGGTATTGCAGGGAGCGACCGCTAGAGGGGTCCCACGGCCCTCCGATCTTATAGCCCTCTCCTTAGTTTCTTACCTCCATGCTTGCATGTGAAGCCATATCGTTCTTCGCCTTGAGGATTCTTGCCGTTTCAGGTGTGTAATTAATATAACTGTGAAGTTATATGTTCGACTGCGCCATGCATTCTCATTGTCCGTTTTACTCTATTTGCAGGGATCTGCACAACGACAGGGAGATAGAACGCCAAGTGAAGTCGACTGTATGCTTTGTGCAGACGGTATGTCATATGTCTCTACACTGCTCTACATATAGGTGTCCTGCCATCGTATTTTCTGGAACGATATTTCTTGCAGGTTCAGCGTGTATGACGCAGCGGCCTCCAGCAAGAGAAACTCAAGCACCGTGTTCAAATGCGGTGGGGACTCTTGCTCGACATGACAACGCTTAGAAGTGCTTTTTCGGAAGAAGGACAAGTTGAACCGGAAATGAGGACCTAGGTGTGCTCTTTTGCGTTGTTGTTCACCGTTCGATCATCACCAATTTTTGTGCCCACGTGAGTTCAACGCTCAGGTATGTTGATGATAAATGGATATACCTTAAAAGGTACGTACTCCGGAGTGGTGAATTGTTGTGGTGAAGTGATTTGTTGCTGCTATCTCCTGTTTCGTGAGGGTTCTTGTCGGTACTCATATACCGCAGGCATGAGGGGCTTTCTTTGCAGAACATTTCAGTAAACCAAGACTGCAGCATTTTCAAGATTGCCATAACCAGCATCAATGCAGCTCTCATGTCAACATCAGCATCAAGACACCTCTGATGTTAGCATCAGCCAGGGCAGCTTTGATGTTAACATCATCATCAGAGCAGCTGTGATGTTAACATCAGATCTGATGTGATTTGGGACACTGTCTTGATGCTAACATCAGAGCAGCTCTGATGTTAGCATCAAGACAGTGTCCCAAATCACATCAGACCAGATGTCGCTTTTTTTTTTTTCAATAGATATGCTTCTCCTTGATCATGTATTTTTTTTTTTTTTTGCTTATTGACGCTTTTGTGAAGGAACACTGGATATGTGCACACCATTGACTGTCAGCTCTAGTCCCGGTCAGCTGTCATTTTTTACAGTTTTCGTTGTAGTAATTGCTAGTCATTTGTACCAAAGGCGCTGGATGTGAACTATTTTCTCTTTCCTGGACTTGCATTTCTCCCAGTCGTTGGCTTTGTCATTTTTTCATAATTTAAATTTTCTCTTGGTAACTCTTGAGTTTCGTAATCCCTACGCTGTGCATTTTACCATTTTTGATAAAGCTCATTCCACATACCGTGTACAGACTATTTTGTGCTGACGTGCAGCAATTGTTCCGTTACGTCTAATGTTACATGCCATTCATTTTTGTGTCTGGGCAGTACTGAAGCGTGAGCAGATAGGCAGACTGCCTATTACTGCATAACTTTGTTTTCTTTGAGACACCACCACTTGTGCAGGCAGACCGCCTCTTGCTGTATACTTTTTATTTCTTTTGAGACACCGTTGACGTGCCAGTGGTTACGCAGGCAGGCTGCATGTTACTGTATACCATTTCCCCCCATGCAGCAATTTTACCGTTACATCTAATATTAATGCTACAAGCCGTTCATTTCTTCCTGGGCCACTACCGAAGTGCAAGTGGTTAGGCAGACTGCCTACTACTGTATACCTTTTTTGTTTCCTTTCAGAGACCACCTCTTACTGTGTACGTTCCCCCCCCCCCTTTTGAGACACCATTGAAGGGCCAGTGGTTACGCAGGCAGGCTGGATATTACGGTAGACCATTTCCACCCTTTTCTTTTCAGGCTACATTGCCAATGACAGTAGGTATGCGGACAGGCTGCATATTTCTGTATACCCCTCTTTTTTGTTTTTCATTTCAGACACAATTGGCATGCATTGGGTGATGCAGGCAGACTGCTTAGTATGCACTCGACGTTTAGTCTATTGAGGTGCTACAAGTGTTGTGTCAGTCTATTTCCTCTCCGAAAATAAAATGTTGCGCTCTACACACACTGTTTACACTCGAAATTATTGTAATTATTAAAAATAAGCATATCAATGCTAAAATATGCATGGGAGAGGTAAATATGCATGTGGGGAGCCCCTGCCAGCATTATCGGGGATCCGTCGGGGACCTGCTGGGACCGAATACTTGCTGCCGATGTCGGTCCTTAATCATCCCGGTGTTGCAGACTGGAGGAAGGACCGGTATCGGCTGGTGGCATGCCCCCGACTTTGTAGGATTCTTTCCCGATGCTGGACCGGCTTCGCCCCGGTCCCTTGTGCTGCTTGGGTACATTGTTCCAGCCTCAGAACATCAGTTCTGTCATGTACATTGTTTTTCATCCACCACAGAAGAAACTAACGATAGATTCATTTGCCGTTGCATTCTGATTGCTCATTCTTCCTAGAGTGTCAGATATTAAGCTTCTGGGTGTGATCCTCAATGAGAGCTTCAATTGGCATAGTCATGTTCAGCACTTGAAAAGTAAAATGACTGCATCATTATATGCCTTGTCAAAAATCAGGTTCCTTCCTGTTCCAATGATGTTGAAAGTCTATCACACCTTAGTTCACTCGCACCTAATTGTGCAGCTGAAGTGTACGGTCTTTGTTACTGATTATAAAGCTAGCACCACGAACAATACTTAGAATTGCAGCAGCTAATTCCATCATTTTTCCTTTCTCGTTCCTATTAGTTACAAAATACAAAGTTAATTTAATGACATATAGTTTAATCTGCACTGCTGACATGCCGCACATCACTATAATATTGTTTTCCCATATCTGCTACGACGGGATCTCTCTACTTCCGTCTATCCCCACCACACGCAAAATATGGAACACACTCACTGTATTACACTGGCCCAGACTTATGGAATAGATTGCCATATTTCATATACGCCAGATCAATAACTATTTTCTGTTCAAGAGGAAAGTTAATGTATTTCCTTGCGTGCATGTAAAACCCTGTTGTATGATTGTCCTTGAGTTCACCGATTACTTTTTGCATTTTTGTAATTTTGTGGATTAGTGCATCCGTTCGCCACTTATTTAATTTAACTGAACGCGGGGATCTAACTGAAGTGATAAAAAATTCGAACTGGCGACGTACTCGCAGGTGGATTGTGGGGCTTCCGGCAATTACCTTCTGGAAACTTTTTGCCGCCATTTAGCAAGGCTTTCGACAATTTCTAATTGAGGGAAATTTATTTTTTCCGATTGAACTTTGAAAATATCCAAGCGAACCTATGTGCGTCTAGAGGAGGAAGTGTCTCACCTTTTGTTTTGCCTTCTTTGTGATAAGAGGTTGTCACCAGCATCAAGGTCAAAGCGGGGGAAAGAAAGGTGGTGGCAACACTTCCTGCTCTCTCCGCACCTTCCGTGCGCTTTTCTTTTTGGCAATCCAGCAGGCGGGGCTAAATCATAATTCTTCCTAATTTTTTTGACTATTTCTGTTGCTATACTGTGCACAGTTTTTGTTGGTGGGCCTGTGGTTATCCGTGATTGACTTTATATTTCTGGCAATTTTCAAAGTTTAATAAAAAAATTCATTGTTCATTCAGGCTGGACCATTACAATGGTCCAACCTCAGAACAAATACTTTAATGGGACAAACACAATACAAACACAAACAAAGGGACAACAAACGGGAAAATAAAGGGACAAACACGATAGCGTAGCCAGAAATATATTTCGGGAGAGGTTCGGTGGGAACATTACATAGGGATGAGGATTTCACTCTCGTTTCCCTCTCCGAAATGCACTGCCAAAGGTACGGTTTCAGGAGGGGTTTGAACCCCCCCCCCCCTCTGTCTAGGCCACTGGACAAACACAACAACAAGCCTCAAGGTGCCTGGGGGACCAGTCACCTTAGGCTTGTGTTGTGTTTTTTTCTTTATATGTCCCAGGCTCAAAACAACCCATAACTGAATTTTGAGTTTGAGAATGTACTCCCCAAAGCAATTTCCCTGAAAAACAGAAAAAAAAAGAAAAATGTTGAGTGTGGTATGAGCTGTCCTGGTGTGAGGTGAGTTTATGAGTTATCTGATATGAGTTGTCTTTGTGTGAGCTTTTTAGCTGTCCCAAGGCTACGATAGTAAGTGACGAATGAGAACGCATGGGGAAATGTTGAGAGAGAGAAAAACTCACATCGCGAAATGGAGTTGCCTCAGGGCAGGAACCGACGATATTTCGAACAGCGAACAGTCCCTGTTCGAAATATCGGCGGCTCCATTCCTGAGGCAACTCCCTTCGTACTTCTCTACCAGTTCGCTGGATTTCTACTCGTTCACATCGCGAAAGAAGGACATATTCCATTAATCGCACGAAAGCCTCTGTTGTTTGAGGCACGAGCAGGTGCAATGTCAATTAAATCCCAATATATGAGAAATTTCAAGAACGTGTCAATACAATCTACGACTGGCGCAGGGGAGAGACAACCGAACGTGTGATCCTACACTGCAAAGGTCTTGAGCCGGAGTTGTCGCCATATTTTCCACGGTCCTGACCATTGTGCCTTATGAATTTACACGCTCCCTCTCGCCCACTTAGGCAGTGGTACCCAGAATCCCGTCCCTGCTGCGCAAGGTCAGAAGATACAGGATACCACAGTGTAATTTTATGTTTCTTGAGAAAATATTGCATAATCTCACCAAATTTTAGGTTTTTTAGGGAGGTGTAGCGCGGGTACGGATAAATCGCTGCCCTTTGGTATCATCCTGTCTTCCACAATGACCAATAATATGACCAAACCAATGATGACCAAACGTAGACACAGAATGTTCATGGGACGTGGTGGACGGTATATCATATCACATGATTACTGTTGTTACAATGACTGTTAACGACAAAGTTGGACGTGATAGGCAGTACAGATATATGTTGCTGACTATGATAATGCAGATGGTACAGCAATACTAGATCATCTTAATGATCTTTATAACAATATTACTGGCTTGGAAAGGTCGAGGTCACTTGATGAGATGTGGAATTCTTTCAAGAATAACATTAATTTCTGTATTAGTAAGTTTATCCAACTGAAGCGGAAAAGGACACATCGCCAGAAGCCATGGATAACACGAGATGTTCTTCACAAAAAAAAGAAAAAAAAAGAACGGAAAGTTAACCGACTAAGAGAAAAGGGAAATATGAGGGATCTGGTATCGAAGATTCGTAAAGAGATAAAGGGCTGACTTGTGGCTGGCCAGGAAAAAAAAAATTTCGAGCATACATTAGTCGAGTTCATGCGCAATGCGCCACAGAAATTCTGGCGATACATTGCACCAAATAAGGAGGATTCCACATCATCACAAGAATTAACTGCGGAACTATTTAATGAATATTTTGCCTCTGTATTCTCTGCTGATGACGCTCGACGTCCGCCTTACTGCAATTACTCAGGCATATCCTCTCCTCCTGACCTCAAAATATCTGAGGCGGGCGTTCTGAATTTACTGCTGCAACTAGACGCCAAAAAGTCACCAGGGCCCGATAACATTAGCCATGCTTTTTTAAGGCGCTACGCATTACATGTAGCACAGCTATTGGTTATATTATTCCAGAAGTCACACGAGACGGGAAACTGGCAAAAGTCATACCAGTCTACAAGTCTGGAAATAAGTCAGAGTATTGCAATTATTGACCGATTTCCTTAACGTCCGCATGCTACATACAACATATTACTTACCAAGAAAATTGTGGAACATTTGCTACGCACAAATGATGGAATTTCTTGAATCCAATAAAATATTAAGCAATGATCAGTTCGGGTTCAGAAGAGGTTCATCAACGTCACTGCAATTAATCGAGGCTATACATGATTGGACGTCATGACTCAACAGCAGAAAGCAGTTTGACGTGATATTTATTGATCTTGCCAAGGCATTCGACAAGGTGTATGTCGCACCCCAAACTAATATACAGAAGGTCGAAAATGTGTTGAAAAATCCAAAGTTAACTTCGTGGGTTACGGAATATCTTAGTTGCAGGCAACAATACATTTCACTAACGCTTCCACAAGGGCTGTCTCATCGGGCGTTCCTCAGGGCACGGTTCTGGGACCGCTATTCTTTATTCTCTACATAAACGATTTGGTTGAATCTATACCATGCAGGATTAAGCTCTTTGCCGACGACTGTATACTGTAAGTCGATATCAACTATGGATGATCAGAGTCTTCTGAATACAGCCTTGAATGAAATATTGAATTGGTGTCAACAGTGGCAAATGTGCGTTAACCCAAAAAAGTCAGTTGTGATGTCCTTAACTTTGAAAAAAGACGTAACGAACTTCGAATACATTTTAGGTGCTGTCCCATTAAAACGTGTCGGTCATCATAAATACTTGGGGGTAATTATGGACAGTAAACTTTAGTGGCATCAACATATTACTTACATCAAGGGAAGGCACTAGGAAAGCTGAATATGATCCTATGCACTTTAAAATTCGCTCCAGTAACGTTAAATTGCTTACATTACTGTGATAAGGCCAATCTTGGAACATTGCTCGGTTGCATGGTACCTCGAAGAAGTGTCGAAGAAAAAGAATATTGAGATGGTAGAAAGACGGGCAATTAGATTTATTTATAACAAGTATGGTAGGCATGAGTCACCTACCCAACTTCTGAGGGATGCAAATCTCACCCCTATAGCGATTAGAGTTAAAAGACAATGCTTAAAAACGCTGTGGCTCATTATAAATAATAAGCTATATATAATGCAGGGGTACTTCACTTTTATTGAAAACCAAAAGTCCCGCCGATGGCACAGAAATTATATACGTGGACTATCCTGCAGAACCAATGTCCACAAAAACTATTTTTTCCCACTAACAATTTCCTACTGGAATTCTCTCCCAAAGAATATAACTGAATGTGGCACCTTGTCCGACTTCTTAGGTAAAATAAACGAAATAGTCCAATAATATATGTAACTTATATCCTGTCTTTTTTGTTTGTGTGTTTTTCATGTTCGCTGTAAGGATTATTTTGGTGATATTGCATGAGTCCAGTGTAATACACTTTGGCTTATTAATCCATACGTTGTAATTCTGTATGCTTTGTTGTGCGAGTTTCTCTTGTACGCTCCGTTTGTTCCACTCCTACGACAGTACCCCAGGGTGCTAGTATTATTAAATAAATAAATATAAACTAAGCCTATTGTACTGCTTACTCTTATCGATGAATAATCTATCTGAATCTGACTCTGATGTACTATATGCCCCGTACAGCTCACACTGCAGTACTATTTGTTCAGCACCTAATACGTAATTCGCCTAGTTTGTACATGGTTTCTCCCCTGGCTGCCTTGTCCTGCTCTTCACGTATGTCAGTGCACCACCACAAAGACATGAGGGCTGTTGTGAGCACCTTACCAAAAATAAAATTATTTCTTGGAATAAAGCGAAGGAGGCCAGTCGTACAGGAAGAAATGTTGTGGGGATACACTGTCTTCTTTCGGCAAGCTCCTTCATTCGGCACTTACCATGTCAAGTCGAAATGTTTGCACAATGGGGGTCCAGATATGTGGAACCCAGCAGCACCAGACGTAAACAATGTCATTTGTGAAAATGTCCAGTCTAAGTTGCACAAAATTAAATTAAATTCAGTTTATTGACTTCAAAAATCCCCTTGGAACAAGTTACATATGGCAGGAGCAAGCCATCTGCAGGGAGATAAAGTACAAAAAAGATGAGAAGTGAAAATGGGAGTACATATAGTAGACTTCTAAAGAGACAGACAAGCAATGGTAAGGCACACTAGATACAAGACATCACACACGTAAAGACAGAACTTGTGGACTAAGTGGCCTAGGTGATTATGCAGAAAACGGAAATAGCGACAACTCGTATGAAATTGTGAAATATAGAGGGGACAGTTGAGGTTCGGCAACTGAATGGGAAGCTATTCCGCTCTGTGAATGCTTCAGGAAAAATGACTGCATCAATGGACAAACTGAAGAAACTAGTGTGCTACCTGGACATCGAAGTTGTACCTGAGACATTAGGGCACAATATTGCCTTGGCCATAGATACACTATTAGCAGTGTGTCAGGTTCTGATAACGGAGGGCACCCCCCAAGGTGTACCCGAAATGAAGTGCCGCTTGCTCCGTGCTGCAAAAAAGAAATGGAAAAGCAATTCAGTTACAGAAAAGCCCATCAAAGCAAAGGAAGAGGAAAGCACAGCATAGATGCACAAGAGCAAAAAGAACTGCAAAAAGCAATGGAAATTGGCATGCCCTCATCAAGGGAAAAAGAGGTTCACTTCCTGACAGAAGAGACAAAACATCCGTCCCCACCCACACCCTGGCAATGGGGATGCCTGACATTCAGAGAAACAGGAAATCCAGGGTGGCGAAGCCCGAAAGCTGCGAGCCTGCCCTTCCCTTACCTATCTGCCTTACATATGCAAGGAGAGGTAGTGATGTTGTACTTGCATTTGGAAACCCCTCAAACATATTTATAAGGCTCGTTGATCTCAGGTCCCTTGACACTACAATCGACAGGTAAAGAAGCCGAGCTATGTGCGTCTGGCCAGTCATTTCAGAAGGGCCACCTCTTCGACACAATAACTGGGGCATTTTTAACGCAGCTCAGCGTAAGGTTTGACAAGGTTGCAAGTACTTATGCCTACTTGATGCCTCTGTCCAGAGGTGATAATGTGGCACATTTACCCGCAGAAGAACTGCTTGTCACCAAGTCCGTGGACGTCAGAAACACACTTTTCATCCCATATTACAAACGAGACAAGCAACTGGCAATGTTTGTTGCCCTCAGTGACACGGATTCAGTCCTGCTTTACGATCTCTTAACTGATTTTCTCAAGCACCTCTCCCTGGGAGGTCAGTGGAGTCCTCAAATAGTGCAACAGTGGTTCCATAGCGAAGAAGAGAGTGGTGGAGTCATTGTGTGCTGGTTTGCACTAGCAGGTGGCTTCAGGCTAGTAAGGACAGGGACAAGGTCCATGTGACATAAGAAAAATGCGCCACCACATCTTTGAGAGCATTGTCAGTGGGTATTTGAATCGCAGCTACAGGGCAGATGAAGAGTGCTTCGGCTCTGAGAACAGAGAAGGTCACCGCAAGCAGATGCAGCGTGATACCTGCATGCAGTACCACTGTGATTGCGTACGAGTAAAATATGTAACCGTGCTAAAACGTGACACAAGGCTCCAGTGCTGAGTGAATCGTTGCATATCTGGCGACAGGGACACTGATGTTGCCAGACTACGGGAGCAGAATGAAACACGAAGTATTTTCTGAAGCAGGCTTGAAAAAACTTTCTTGTTGATCTCCTTCATTGAAAGTAACTGCACATCAATCACATGCAGCATCACTTGCACACGGAAGTCCGTGCACTAGGTGCACATGGTTGGGCGCAGCAAGAGTTGGGCCCAGCAAGAGTTGGGCCCTGGGTACCACGGGCCCCTGAAGAGGCCCAGGATGCGAGCTCCCTTCCTTCAAAGATGACTCCCCTATCTCGCCATCCCTGCTTCCATGTAACCACTGACACAGGCATGGATGACGCTGATAGAAACAAATGAAATACGGCAATCCTGCTGTGCAGTGTTCCAGAAATACTACAATAGCACAATACAACACAGTAAAGATCAGGGAACATTCTGGCAGTCCAGAACGTCAATACATCACTAATGGCATGACAGAACACTGCACAAGTGCTGAGGAAATGAGCCGAGTACAGTACTCCCCCCCCTCCCCAGGAACAAAATAAAGAAAGAAATTTGAGCCTAATCATAGTGAGGTAGTGGTCATCAGTTCGGACAGCAGTGAGGCAAGTGTCGCTAAAAGCCAGCTTGTGTGAACCTTTTGCCGTTCAGAAGGACACTTCCGAAGTATGCTATAGTGATGGAGGCAGAGAGATGATGAGAGGTGATGTGACGAAGATAGATCTATTAGGTATAACAGAAGATCTAACTGACAAAGAGCCAAGCGCACGCCATACGGTAGTACAGATGCTGAATATGGCAACATCCTTGGTGAAGAAACTGAGGACAGACAGCCATGGAAAGGCAATATAGAGAATAGAGAGCCAGAGGTGGAAAGAATGCAGCTAGCTCACATCCCATAACAAGACGCTGGACCCTCATTGCTGTAGATCTAAAGAAGTAAGAAAAATTTGCTTAGACCCACTCAAAGAATCCAGAAAGAATGTGATGGACCACGTTTTTCTCTGTGTGAAATACAGAAGAAACAGAAAATGGCACGTTAGCCTCGGTATGAAACTCAAAATGGTTCGTTAACCTTGTAGGACTTTATCTGTTTTCACGTTTCGCCGGGCTGAACTTTGTTATCGTTGTTGATTGTTATCATTATTTGCTGGCGTTATCTACTGTTGTGGCTGCGGAACTGTTGTAGGGGGGGGGGGCGTGGTCGTTCGTATTTAAGCAAGCGTTTTCCCGCGAGGAGAGGTCTTCGGGTGGTTGCCGGTTGTTACGGCGGTTGCGGGTCGTGCTGCTGTGGAATAAACGGTATGTTGTGTTGTTAAACTCTGTTGGTTGCCTCGCTTCTTGGTTCTGCCGAGCGGACGGATTACGGCCCCGAGAGTGGGGACTACTGCCCGGTTGGGGGTAGTTGTCCACAACCTCCAGCACGAGATGGGCAGCTGTGGTGTTTTGGAGTGCTGACGTAGAACACTTCTCAGCTTGTAGGACACTCACCCAGCAACATAAACTTGAAATGAAAAGGTGGATATGTGATAGACCTCGGAGACACTACCTTGACCGGGACTGCTTAACACAGATGGCAAACAGATGCCTAAGCTGGAGTCACTCAAGAACGATGAAGATGGTGTTAAGTGCATGGCGCACAGCAGCAAGGGATGTCTTAATGCGATCATCCACAATCCATTCAATAGTTCTCCATGAACGAGAGCTCGTGGGATTCAAGATAATGCATAGGTGATTATAACAAATGATGTGGTCATAAAAAAATTTGAGAGAGATTATGTGTTTAATGGCACAAAGGCGGCGAAGGCCAAAGAGGGCCAGAACTATGGGGAGTGTGTGGGTGATGATAATGGGAGAGAGATGATGTGGGAGAGAGAGGGAGGACGATAACAAGTGAGTGTAGTAATTAAAAGCTATTTACAGGTATGAGCGATAAGATGGTCCAGGATAAGAGAGAGAGAGAGAGAGGAGGATGACGATAACAAGTGCGTGTGGCAGTTAAAAGCTATCTACAAGTATGAGCGATGAGATGATCCAGGATGAGAGATTTACATGAGGGACTGGGTGATAAAGGCTAAAAGCGGAGCAATGCTGAACTTTAACACTGGCATGATGTCTTGGAAGGGTAGTCCTAGAGCTGACTCCTCTTGTGCCAACGCTCGCGGAGCCTTACGGTCGGCTTGTTCATTCCCCGGGATCCCAGTGTGGCTGGGGACTCAGCAGAGACAGATTGAAAAGCCTCGGGAACAAAGTTGAGTCGCAAGCGCCCGTACTTGCTTGACGAGGTGATTCTTGCTGTCAGAGCATGAAAGCAGCACACGCACAGAGCTTAGCAAATCGGAGTAAATAACTGAGTTTTAAAGGTCATTTTGTTGAATGTGCTGCAGAGCCTGGAGAATCGCGTAAAGCTCTGTGGTGAAAACTGTGGCGTTCGTGTTCAAGTGTGCCATTATAATAGAATCACCTTCAACAGCAACAGCCGCCACACCATTGCTTACTTTGGTCCCATCAGTGTAGATAGCATGGTGGTCCCCGAAGTCATGGTGAATCTCCAGGAATTCCTGGAGAATGACAGTGTGTGCAGCGGATTGTTTGTCAAACTGTGTCGAATGTGTCAAAATTAGCCATATTATCGATTACTTTGTCGAGCAACGTAGAATACACCAAGCACTATCCTATGTGCGCACCATATATGAGAGCAGCAATTTTGAAACACCTGCAAAAAGCAGAGACAGGCGATTTTTCCACCAGTGTCCACTGTCCTTTTTCGAAAACACTGGCAAGAATATGGCAGCAAAGCAAGTTGTTATGTACGCCACAAGCTCAGCAAGTGAGTGCTCTGGGATGCGTGCAACGATGCCATCGAGAGCCGTCACAGATGCTCGGATGGGATGAAGATGGGCTTCTCGACGGTACAGGGTATTCTGGTTGAACAGACCACCTGTAAGTGGAAAACTTGTTATGGCAGCACCACATAGAATACTCAAGGTAATCAACATGAGCCAAATTGCACTTTTTGTTTCTTCTTGACTGCAAGCAGATCAAGCAATGAGAAGTCTATGCTGCAGAATACAAAATGCTTTTAACATGCTCTGCATGGCACCATAAGCAAGACTGCCGCACTCCTGCTTACACGTGTAGAGGTAGAGCACACGCAAAAAAAGTAATCTGTCTGCCTGATATTAGCATGTGATAGGGAGCAAAAGTGACTCATGGGGTCTCTTACCTGCTCCCTGCAGCGGTAATTGTGTAAAATTCTAGGATTCCCAACATTTTATAATATCCTGTTCTTGCCAACCATTGTGGGATCATGTTGAGTGTTACCCAGACACAAGAGCAAGCACAGCAACAGCTGCTGGTTTTAGCAAGAAACAAGAGTGCGGAATGTGCAACCGCACAAACTAACTTATCTATTTACAGTCACGTCTCGCTTATCTGGAGTTCAGATATCCGAAAAAACTTGTTATCCGGACTACATTACAGGGAATGAACCTGCTACCATTGGATTTTGGTCTCGGTTATCTGACATTCGTTGTCCGTATCCGGACAGCAAGTACGGGGACTAATCTTCCAGGGCCTAGGTCATTCTGATTCACTTATCTGGAAAAGTTAATGTCCTCTGTCCCTGGCATGTATTGCTGTGTCCGCATTGTTCTGAAAAAGGATCACATCCTACCGGAGCATTCTGTACTGTTTGAGTCTCCTTTCTTCAGGGGTCACTCCCTTCAGACCTCCCCCCCCCCCGCACACACACGCAATAGAGATGGCAGGCGATAAGTGAAAGAGGCGCCCTGTATGCACCGGGCGCAACAAGTTCACATGTGAACGTCAAAGTCCAGGCCGTCCAAAAGAATCACCTGTCTTTTGGCCTATGCCAAAGACATTTGCAAAAAGACAAAAACGTGTGCGCAGGACATTACCCTTCTTTGAACAGCAGGGTGACGCAGCAGGTGCCGTGGCTGTGACCACAATTCTGTCACATGCATGCTCACTTCGTATGAATTTTGGAAGTAACTACCTTTTCTTGGTTTCATTTTCTGGAGCTATGAAGAGGTCTCCTAAATTTTTTGGTTTTCCCGGGAAGTTTGCTTGGTTCGACTATCCGGAAATTTGTTATCCGGACGAAAGGGAGGACTCCCGAGGTGTCCGGATAATTGAGACATGACTGTATTTATATATTAATCTATTTATCATGATTATTAGTAGCACTATAGTAAGTGTCATTCCGAGCATATGGTAAAGATTACAAGGAAAGCAATGCGGGCTTGTTTGTGCATCAAGGAGATGGAAAGAAGTTAGAAGACAGTTCGGGTCATGTTTCTCGTTCCTTTGCAACTCACAAGGTGAAAGGATTTGAAAAATGACGGAGAACATTGAGAAACTCGCGCACGACAGAAATTATGGTGCAAAGCTAGACTTATGAGGTACATGCATGCGGACTGCTCCAGTCACCTCCCTGAACTGCTGGGGGAAGCCGCTGCCATGTTGCAAATTGTAGTTAGGGTTGTCAATCAGGATATCCCGAATCCCGGCCAATTTTTGATGTCCCAAAGTCCTGGGATTCCTTCTGGAAAATCCCAGGATTTCGCGAGATAAAATACGACAGGAAAATCAAACACCTGTGGGACGTCAGGCACAGACTCCTTCGTAAGGAAATGGCACTTTTTATGACTGGAGGTGGCAGAGGACCGCTGCCTACACGTGCGTACAGACATTTGCTGACTGTCGTTTCTTCTAGCGCAGATGCTGGACGGACCTTCAGTTCAGCAGCCAGTATTTGCACAAAATTCGCTCCGAACTAGGGGGCACCACCGTAAACGCTCAGTGCTTTCTCACGTTGGGTTTTAATCATTGTACAATGTGATAAGCACGTAGCGACGGTGTTGTAAACTGTTTAGTGCTTCGTTTCTTTCCATTCGTTCTTTTTTTTTTGTTGTTGTTGTTGCTGCTGCTCTTCATTCAAGTGGGATGTTACACCATTTGAGGAAAACATAAAGTTTTTATTTCCTGTTAGTTAGTATTTCCTGTTATTTCAAGTGTAGCGGGCCTCACCTTTTTTTCAATGGCAACAGTGAAATGGTGATGAATAAAAAAGGAGTCGCATTATCATAGAAGAAAAAATAAATAAATATACAAAATGTAAGAATTTTGCCATCACTATTTTACCAATCTGGTTACATTGCAAATTTTTGAAAGCTTTCCTTCAGGAAAAGGTAGAACTGAGAAAGCTCACATGAACTGCGCACAACACGCTGATATAGTCACATGAGTTAAATGGATTTGGAAGTAGGGTCCCGCACGACCCGCGGGTGACCCACACGTTGTCGCAGGTGGCCGGTCCAGGTTTTCGGCGTCATGCTGGTAGAAGGTCGGGTGCGGTAGTCATATTTTACCGAAACACTATTAGAAAGTACAACAATTCGCTCAACTTCTCATGTGTATGTACTGCAGTCGCTCAAAATATGACGTGAAATGTCGTTGACAAGGGCGGAACAAATGCTCACAACGTTAGAGAGCAACAGCGACTGTGTGTCCTTCTTTGTCTATGTCGTGTTTCGTATCATCATGCCTCATGTCACAAACCAATACGCATTTGCACCTTTTTTGCCCCCAGTGCTGATGTTATACAAGAAACCATGCACACAGACACATCTAGTTACCAGGCACAGACCAGGGAGTTCTCTCAATTTACTCGTCAGCGTTCATCGTGTTGCAGGTCAGGTGCGGGTGAGCTTTTGAAAAAAATATGCGGGAGGATGCTGGTCTCAATTTGTAAGGGGACGTGGGTTGCGTGTCGGGTGCAGATTTTAACCCGCGGGCACGTGTTCGATGCGCGTAAGATAATTTTGACCCGCGCAGGAATGGAAACACCACCTGAACCCATCACAATCCCGAAATCCCGGGATTGCAAAAATAGCCTAGGATTGACAACCCTAATTGTAGTGCAAAATGGAAAAGGTTACCCACTTTAAGGCAATTGTCACTGTACGGGAGAAAGTGCCCTCAAAGATTTGCAACATATTACTCCTACTTTCAGGACCAACAGGAACAGAAACATGAAAAAAAAATGTAATCCATAGGCAGGGGCGGATCCAGGGGGGGCCCTGCCCCCTTCCCCCCCGAGACATACCTCTACCCCCCATTCCGGCAGATTTTCCTGCCGCACGCTCAGTTTTCCGCACACGCCGCACGGTGGCGTTCCTCTACAGCTTGCTAAGCTTCGCAACATGTAGATCATAAATAAAGTTCTGGTGTGAAATGAAAGCGCAGCAGCTCGCCATCTTACATGGCGACCCCACCCCCCGTCTTCTCTCTTTTTTTTAGTGCCCCCCCGCCCCCCCGAGGATCTTCCATGGATCCGCCCCTGTCCGTAGGCCAGTAAGTTGCAGGACAGGTTATCCTATTTGAGCACTTTCTTTGTGACTGGTGACTTCTGACTAACTGCAGATTGATAATGATATTTAATATGGTTGTCGGTGTGCATTGTTCACGTTCACTGCACCACATTCACGTTGAGGTCACCCCAAAACGTTTTCTTTTATGAGCTTATGCAACTGGTAGCATGCAATAAGCAGGTCACGAGCTACAGCAACATTGTGATACTGGTCCTTAATAAGATGGTTCACTCAGACTGTGCACACAACGAGATCAAATAGCTGCAAGTTGCATCAGCAAGGCATGTGTGTAGGCAACCTTCAGCTATGGAACTTGACGTTGTGTGCCTGGTGGAGGGTGCATGGTATCACCCGTCCATGATAGCTTCCACTAAGCCGGAAAGTCACTGCGAAGAGTGAACGCCTACTGTTAGGAGCTGGAAGAGTCGAAGAAGCACCCAGCACTGGTCAATTGTAAAGGTGGGCTGCACAGAGATAATGGGATGGCTGCCCATGGGCGGCAAAGAGGACCTGCAAGAAGTTAGAGAACTGTCAGTGGGAGAATATTTCCTACTCACCATGTTTACCAAACATATGGTGTAAAAAAAATTAGGCTAACACTGAAAAGCAACCCTGTAGAATTAGATTTTGGATTGTGGTAGATGTTGCTGTTGTGTTGTCATTGTTGTAGTCTATGTTGTTCCGTATAAGCCTGTTCTTAAATTTGTAATTCCACAGATTCATGTCATTTCATAAGGTGACCTGACACGTTAGCATGCAAGCTTCAGACATTTGTCATAGTTGCAAATAAGTTCCAATGAAAGTTTACTGATGTCGTTTTTGTGAAGTTGCCAAGTATCCTTTGCTGCCAGAAGGTCATATACGGATGAAAGAAATGGCTCACCCCAATGTTGGGTACACTTTTGTAAATATTTGTATAAAATTTTGCACTTAGCATAGAAAATAACTTAAAAAGTACAAACAACAACAACAACTTTATTTTCCGCCTTGGAGAGTGGGGAGTTTCATCGCAACAGGCGATACTCTACCCCAGCGCTTGGTGGAATGGGGGGAATAGAATAACGAGCCCCTTTACAATTAAAAAGTACAAGAACGGCGGATGCTCTACCAGTCCTTGTGTATCTACTAGTTGTATTTGTAGTGTATTCATTGTGTACCGTAATTTCATGCGTATCAGCAACAGCTTGGCGTGATTCTTTTTTCGCACAGGCGCTCTGCGGCTCGTCGACCGGAGTGGCTTATCTCATAACTATTTTCCCCATACCGTGTTGTTTACGAAAGGGCTGACACCGCACGGGACGTCTCTGGCACAGCACCGCCCTGTCAATGCACGAACAATGCGAAATGGGCGCGTCCACATTCGAGTAGGCGACCCTCCTGGTACCTTCCCCCAAGCAGCTTTAACGAAGGTGGTGAGAGTGATTCATGTCTTCTGAAAGGCCACTAACGCATCGATCCATGAAAAACATGCAACAAGGCCACAGTCCGATCTTGGTAGAACACTACAACTGACCTCCTTCGTTGTACACCATACCAAACCCAGAGTATGGATCACAGGGTTTACGGCATTTTCTATGGTCTCCTTTGTTGTACAAATCAGCCATGTCGTATTGCCTGAGGCTTATCTGCGAATGCAGCTTATCTGCCAGAAAATTTTCAAATTGTTCCTGAAAACAGGTTTTGTGGGTTAAATGCAGTACAGCTTATGGACATGAAATTACGGTATATGTTTTATTGCATTTCTCTAACATAATACAAGGGTGGAAAAAAAAGTACAGTGTGGTGAAATCTCTCGAGTACAATCAGTTCAGGACTGATGTTCCATAAAAGATGCGAGATGCAAATACTAGGCCATTGCTGTAGTCCTGCCAAACGGAGTGGTTTCACTGTACACCTTGGGGGAATAGCTCGGGCATTGAGAAAAAGAAGAAAAAAATATGCACAAAAATTGAGGACTGTAAATGTTTTCTTTGTTGTCAGGATACTGTGTAATCCATTTGTACCGTATGCCTGAAATGCGGTATGCTGCTGAAATGGTAGCCAGCATTTTGGTGACATTAGATGTTGTATGTTACACCTGTGTCCTTGTTGGGCAAAGCTGTGATGTTGTTGCTATGACAAAGTTTTAAAAAAAGTTACAGTACTTGCACGACAAAAATTACTTTGAGGGACAGAAAATGATGAAGCTCAAAATTTCACATATTGTACTACATCGTGAAGACAGTACTCTACAAAGTGCATACTATGTGAGGCACGTAAGAGAGATCTCTCAAGCCCTGCATAGAAATGGCCGCAAGAGGCTATATTGAAACGGAACAAGACACACAAGTTATGACAGCCTTCAAGCCCATGCAGTTACAAGATTGCACATCCTGAATTTTCCTTGGTACAGTGGGGCTCGCCATTACTGTGGAAGATTTTCACCAAAATGAAAAGGCTGGGAATGTGCTGTCACAGAGCAGAAATGGAAACCAAGTGTTTGCAATCAAAGTTCAAGTACATCCCATTGAGGCTTGGTTGAGTAAGCCCCTTGAGGCTTGGGCACCCTACTAAGTGTGCATGATTTTCTATGCAAGTTTTTCGTGTTTATGCTGAGGTTGCAGCAACCATTTTTTACCTTCCGTCGTCACCCTTGCAACCTTCACCGAAACACGCACAATCACGCAATCCACCGCAAAAAACAGTGCTGTACTCCAGAGACAAACGACTGAACAGGTCATGCCAGACGTGAAGAGACCCTGCAAGCTACCTTTTAGTCGGAATGAATAGTGCAAGCCTGCGAGACAGAAACAGTGGCCCTTAGTGTGGCGTTAAGCCCCCGAACAAGCCATCATGTACAGTTTCCCAGAATCAGCAGATTGTGAATGACAGCTAAGCTCCAGTGAAGCATCCATTACCACACGACAGAGATGCGTCTGTGGTGGCCAGGAGCCGCAGAGGCTAATGTTCTTGGATTCCTTGAGAAAGACGGGCCACCTTCAACACTGAGATGCACACAAGCCAGCACGTCATTCACTTTTGGCTTTTTTTTTGCGTGCGTGTGTGTGTGTGTGAAAGAGTTGCCCCTGCCAGGATTAACCTCCTGCAGCCAGTGAAAGTGAAAGAAGGGTAACTGCAGCGACGATAGCCCAGAAGTTGTGTATGAATGAGGCTAACTTACATTATTTTTGTGGCAGGACAAAGTCGAGTGGGAGAAATCCTCAAGTACAGAACAAGACTGGATGCTGGATGAATGGAAATACACAGCTATAAAATCTTGTATTTAATGAGTGAATCAATGAAAACGAGTGTAGAAAACGAATTGGCTTTAAGGTCTGTAAAACTTACACAGCTGAACAAAAGGTACCTGTGACGCAACATCATCTGGGCTGACGTAATTTATGATGACTGGTGACGGCATGAAAGGGCCAGACAGACGAAAAGACTTGAAATGAAGGGAAGACAGCGTGTTTACACTGTGTCTTACCACGAATGCTCAACATCGAGAGCTGAACTGTGTGGTCGTGTTAGGGGAAGCCCATGAGAGACCCAGGAAACCAAGCATTTAGGTGCAAGTGTTGTGTTGCATAAATATAAAGAGAGCTTCCTGCAGAATTCTCCTCATACCAGCAGGGGCTGTGTGCTCTTAACTGCAGACGTGGTGTATGGAGACTTAAATCACACAAAGGTTGCAAGGTGGAGAAACAAAGGGTGTCATGCACCCCCATTGAAGGACAAGATGTAAGGAAGCACAACATAACACGACAAACACAAAAAGCACTGTCTGCACCTCTGACGATCCTCGGACAACGTGTGCAAATGAGTTATGATGCGATTCCACCTGTGGAAGATGAAGGTTAGAATAACAAGGCTGTATATTTCAGCAAGCTTCAGGTAGCTTCAAAGATAGTGTAAGATGCAAATAGGAAGAGGAAGCCTAAATTATGCGGGCTTTGTTTTCAAGCTCTGCCACATCAACCACAACAAAACACAGTACATCTAGCTTAGTTTTTCTATGCCCACACTGCGTGAAGAAAGCATTTCGTATAAATGTAAGGTGTGTCTTGCATATGTTTGGAATACAAGCAATGAGCGATCCCAAATAAATCGCTTTTTAAATATAGCAGCTTTGTTTTTGGTGTGGTACAGGAAGTACATGTTCTTATAATTGTTTTTATTCGGAGTAAAAGTTTAAGTCGGTCAAAGAATGGAAGATACGCACCGGCTAAAAAGCAGGGAGTGTTCCCGAAACTATGCAGATGATAGTTGTGTTTACGATATGGGATGTCATGAAAGGACACCCACACGCAAGACTTGTAGGTGCTGCCAAAGAACATAAGATAAATACCACACATAAATACGGTGTGAACCCCCCGACAAAATAACTACTGCTCTGAATGGCACGAATCCCTCCTCAGATTTTCATCTTGGCCTCATGAACAGAATAAATGCAATGAATCGACCGTAATCGGGAAATAAATATGTGAAAGATTGGAGAAATGAGGAGCGGACGACCCTGGGAGACGACCCACGCTTACTTCGATCGGTCACTGTGAAATAACTACTACTCTGAATGGTACGAATCCCTCCCCAGATTTTCATCTTGGCCTGATGAACAGAATAAATGCAATTAATCGACCCTATTCGGGAAATAAATATGTGAAAGATTGGAGAACAGAGGAGCGGACGACCCTGGAAGACACAAGGCCCACTGCTACTTCGATCGGTCACTGCGAAATAACTACTCTGAATGGTACGAATCCTTCCTCAGATTTTCATCTTGGCCTGGTGAACAGAATAAATGCAATGAATCGACCCTATTCGGGAAACAAATATGTGAAAGATTGGAGAACAGAGAACAGACGACCCTGGGAGACACAGGACCCACGGCTACTTCGATCGGTCACTGTGAAATAACTACTACTCTGAATGGTACGAATCCCTCCCCAGATTTTCATCTTGGCCTGATGAGCAGAATAAATGCAATGAATCGACCCTATTCGGAAAATAAATATGTGAAAGATTGGAGAACAGAGGGGCGGACGACCCTGGGAGACACAAGACCCACGGCTACTTCGATAGGTCACTGTGAAATAACTACTACTCTGAATGGTACGAATCCCTCCCCAGATTTTCATCTTGGCCTGATGAACAGAATAAATGCAATGAATCGACCCTATTCGGGAAATAAATATGTGAAAGATTGGAGCATAGAGGAGCGGACGACCCTGGGAGACGACCCACGTCTACTTCGATCGATCACTGCGAAATAACCACTGCTCGGAATGGTACGAAACCCTCCCCAGATTTTTATCTTGGACTGATGAAGAGGAATAAATTCAATTAATTGACCCCATTCGGGAAATATGTGAAAGATTGGAGAACAGAGGAGCCGGCGACCCTGGGAGACACAAGACCCACGGCTACTTCGATCGGTCACTGTGAAATAACTACTCTGAATGGTACGAATCCCTCCCCAGATTTTCATCTTGGCCTGATGAACAGAATAAATGCAATCAATCGACCCTATTCGGGAAATAAATATGTGAAAGATTGGAGAACAGAGGAGCGGACGACCCTGGGAGACACAAGACCCATGGCTACTTCGATCGGTCACAGTGAAATAACTACTCTGAATGGTACGAATCCCTCCCCAGATTTTCATCTTGGTCTGATGAACAGAATAAATGCAATGAATCGACCCTATTCGGGAAATAAATATGTGAAAGATTGGAGAACAGAGGGGCGGACGACCCTGGGAGACACAAGACCCACGGCTACTTCGATAGGTCACTGTGAAATAACTACTACTCTGAATGGTACGAATCCTTCCCCAGATTTTCATCTTGGCCTGATGAACAGAATAAATGCAATGAATCGACCCTATTCGGGAAACAAATATGTGAAAGATTGGAGAACAGAGAACAGACGACCCTGGGAGACACAGGACCCACGGCTACTTCGATCGGTCACTGTGAAATAACTACTACTCTGAATGGTACGAATCCCTCCCAAGATTTTCATCTTGGCCTGATGAACAGAATAAATGCAATGAATCGACCCTATTCGGGAAATAAATATGTGAAAGATTGGAGAACAGAGGGGCGGACGACCCTGGGAGACACAAGACCCACGGCTACTTCGATCGGTCACTGTGAAATAACTACTACTCTGAATGGTACGAATCCTTCCCCAGATTTTCATCTTGCCCTGATGAACAGAATAAATGCAATGAATCGACCCTATTCGGGAAACAAATATGTGAAAGATTGGAGAACAGAGAACAGACGACCCTGGGAGACACAGGACCCACGGCTACTTCGATCGGTCACTGTGAAATAACTACTACTCTGAATGGTACGAATCCCTCCCCAGATTTTCATCTTGGCCTGATGAACAGAATAAATGCAATGAATCGACCCTATTCGGGAAATAAATATGTGAAAGATTGGAGCATAGAGGAGCGGACGACCCTGGGAAACGACCCACGTCTACTTCGATCGATCACTGCGAAATAACCACTGCTCGGAATGGTACGAAACCCTCCCCAGATTTTTATCTTGGACTGATGAAGAGAATAAATTCAATTAATTGACCCCATTCGGGAAATATGTGAAAGATTGGAGAACAGAGGAGCGGGCGACCCTGGGAGACACAAGACCCACGGCTACTTCGATCGGTCACTGTGAAATAACTACTCTGAATGGTACGAATCCCTCCCCAGATTTTCATCTTGGCCTGATGAACAGAATAAATGCAATTAATCGACCCTATTCGGGAAATAAATATGTGAAAAATTGGAGAACAGAGGAGCGGACGACCCTGGGAGACACAAGACCCATGGCTACTTCGATCGGTCACTGTGAAATAACTACTCTGAATGGTACGAATCCCTCCCCAGATTTTCATCTTGGTCTGATGAACAGAATAAATGCAATTAATCGACCCTATTCGGGAAATAAATATGTGAAAGATTGGAGAACAGAGGAGCGGACGACCCTGGGAGACACAAGACCCACGGCTACTTCGATCGGTCACTGTGAAATAACTACTCTGAATGGTACGAATCCCTCCCCAGATTTTCACCTTGGCCTGATGAACAGAATAAATGCAATTAATCGACCCTATTCGGGAAATAAATATGTGAAAGATTGGAGAACAGAGGAGCGGACGACCCTGAGAGACACAAGACCCACGGCTACTTCGATCGGTCACTGTGAAATAACTACTCTGAATGGTACGAATCCCTCCCCAGATTTTCATCTTGGCCTGATGAACAGAATAAATGCAATTATCGACCCTATTCGGGAAATAAATATGTGAAAGATTGGAGAACAGAGGAGCGGACGACCCTGGGAAACACAAGACCCACGGCTACTTCGATCGGTCACTGTGAAATAACTACTTTGAATGGTACGAATCCCTCCCCAGATTTTCATCTTGGCCTGATGAACAGAATAAATGCAATTAATAGACCCTATTCGGGAAATAAATATGTGAAAGATTGGAGAACAGAGGAGCGGACGACCCTGGGAGACACAAGACCCACGGCTACTTCGATCGGTCACTGTGAAATAACTACTCTGAATGGTACGAATCCCTCCCCAGATTTTCATCTTGGCCTGATGAACAGAATAAATGCAATTAATCGACCCTATTCGGGAAATAAATATGTGAAAGATTGGAGAACAGAGGAGCGGACGACCCTGGGAGACACAAGACCCACGGCTACTTCTATCGGTCACTGTGAAATAACAACTCTGAATGGTACGAATCCCTCCCCAGATTTTCATCTTGGCCTGATGAACAGAATAAATGCAATCAATCGACCCTATTCGGAAAATAAATATGTGAAAGATTGGAGAACAGAGGAGCGGACGACCCTGGGAGACACAAGACCCACGGCTACTTCGATCGGTCACTGTGAAATAACTACTACTCTGAATGGTACGAATCCCTCCCCAGATTTTCATCTTGGCCTGATGAACAGAACAAATGCAATGAATCGACCCTATTCGGGAAATAAATATGTGAAAGATTGGAGAACAGAGGAGCGGACGACCCTGGGAGATACAAGACCCACGGCTACTTCGATCGGTCACTGTGAAATAACTACTACTCTGAATGGTACGAATCCTTCCCCAGATTTTCATCTTGCCCTGATGAACAGAATAAATGCAATGAATCGACCCTATTCGGGAAACAAATATGTGAAAGATTGGAGAACAGAGAACAGACGACCCTGGGAGACACAGGACCCACGGCTACTTCGATCGGTCACTGTGAAATAACTACTACTCTGAAGGGTACGAATCCCTCCCAAGATTTTCATCTCTGCCTGATGAACAGAATAAATGCAATGAATCGACCCTATTTGGGAAATAAATATGTGAAAGATTGGAGAACAGAGGGGCGGACGACCCTGGGAGACACAAGACCCACGGCTACTTCGATCGGTCACTGTGAAATAACTGCTCTGAATGGTACGAATCCCTCCCCAGATTTTCATCTTGGCCTGATGAACAGAATAAATGCAATTAATCGACCCTATTCGGGAAATAAATATGTGAAAGATTGGAGAACAGAGGAGCGGGCGACCCTGGGAGACACAAGACCCACGGCTACTTCGATCGGTCACAGTGAAATAACTACTCTGAATGGTACGAATCACTCCCCAGATTTTCATCTTGGTCTGATGAACAGAAGAAATGCAATTAATCGACCCTATTCGGGAAATAAATATGTGAAAGATTGGAGAACAGAGGAGCGGGCGACCCTGGGAGACACAAGACCCACGGCTACTTCGATCGGTCACTGTGAAATAACTACTCTGAATGGTACGAGTCCTTCCCCAGATTTTCATCTTGGCCTGATGAACAGAATAAATGCAATGAATCGACCCTATTCGGGAAACAAATATGTGAAAGATTGGAGAACAGAGAACAGACCACCCTGGGAGACACAGGACCCACGGCTACTTCGATCGGTCACTGTGAAATAACTACTACTCTGAATGGTACGAATCCCTCCCAAGATTTTCATCTTGGCCTGATGAACAGAATAAATGCAATGAATCGACCCTATTCGGGAAATAAATATGTGAAAGATTGGAGAACAGAGGGGCGGACGACCCTGGAAGACACAAGACCCACGGCTACTTCGATAGGTCACTGTTAAATAACTACTACTCTGAATGGTACGAATCCTTCCCCAGATTTTCATCTTGGCCTGATGAACAGAATAAATGCAATGAATCGACCCTATTCGGGAAACAAATATGTGAAAGATTGGAGAACAGAGAACAGACGACCCTGAGAGACACAGGACCCATGGCTACTTCGATCGGTCACTGTGAAATAACTACTACTCTGAATGGTACGAATCCCTCCCCAGATTTTCATCTTGGCCTGATGAACAGAATAAATGCAATGAATCGACCCTATTCGGGAAACAAATATGTGAAAGATTGGAGAACAGAGAACAGACGACCCTGGGAGACACAGGACCCACGGCTACTTCGATCGGTCACTGTGAAATAACTACTACTCTGAATGGTACGAATCCCTCCCCAGATTTTCATCTTGGCCTGATGAACAGAATAAATGCAATTAATCGACCCTATTCGGGAAATAAATATGTGAAAGATTGGAGAACAGAGGAGCGGACGACCCTGGAAGACACAAGGCCCACTGCTACTTCGATCGGTCACTGCGAAATAACTACTCTGAATGGTACGAATCCTTCCTCAGATTTTCATCTTGGCCTGGTGAACAGAATAAATGCAATGAATCGACCCTATTCGGGAAACAAATATGTGAAAGATTGGAGAACAGAGAACAGACGACCCTGGGAGACACAGGACCCACGGCTACTTCGATCGGTCACTGTGAAATAACTACTACTCTGAATGGTACGAATCCCTCCCCAGATTTTCATCTTGGCCTGATGAACAGAATAAATGCAATGAATCGACCCTATTCGGAAAATAAATATGTGAAAGATTGGAGAACAGAGGGGCGGACGACCCTGGGAGACACAAGACCCACGGCTACTTCGAGAGGTCACTGTGAAATAACTACTACTCTGAATGGTACGAATCCCTCCCCAGATTTTCATCTTGGCCTGATGAACAGAATAAATGCAATGAATCGACCCTATTCGGGAAATAAATATGTGAAAGATTGGAGCATAGAGGAGCGGACGACCCTGGGAGACGACCCACGTCTACTTCGATCGATCACTGCGAAATAACCACTGCTCGGAATGGTACGAAACCCTCCCCAGATTTTTATCTTGGACTGATGAAGAGGAATAAATTCAATTAATTGACCCCATTCGGGAAATATGTGAAAGATTGGAGAACAGAGGAGCCGGCGACCCTGGGAGACACAAGACCCACGGCTACTTCGATCGGTCACTGTGAAATAACTACTCTGAATGGTACGAATCCCTCCCCAGATTTTCATCTTGGCCTGATGAACAGAATAAATGCAATCAATCGACCCTATTCGGGAAATAAATATGTGAAAGATTGGAGAACAGAGGAGCGGACGACCCTGGGAGACACAAGACCCATGGCTACTTCGATCGGTCACAGTGAAATAACTACTCTGAATGGTACGAATCCCTCCCCAGATTTTCATCTTGGTCTGATGAACAGAATAAATGCAATGAATCGACCCTATTCGGGAAATAAATATGTGAAAGATTGGAGAACAGAGGGGCGGACGACCCTGGGAGACACAAGACCCACGGCTACTTCGATAGGTCACTGTGAAATAACTACTACTCTGAATGGTACGAATCCTTCCCCAGATTTTCATCTTGGCCTGATGAACAGAATAAATGCAATGAATCGACCCTATTCGGGAAACAAATATGTGAAAGATTGGAGAACAGAGAACAGACGACCCTGGGAGACACAGGACCCACGGCTACTTCGATCGGTCACTGTGAAATAACTACTACTCTGAATGGTACGAATCCCTCCCAAGATTTTCATCTTGGCCTGATGAACAGAATAAATGCAATGAATCGACCCTATTCGGGAAATAAATATGTGAAAGATTGGAGAACAGAGGGGCGGACGACCCTGGGAGACACAAGACCCACGGCTACTTCGATCGGTCACTGTGAAATAACTACTACTCTGAATGGTACGAATCCTTCCCCAGATTTTCATCTTGCCCTGATGAACAGAATAAATGCAATGAATCGACCCTATTCGGGAAACAAATATGTGAAAGATTGGAGAACAGAGAACAGACGACCCTGGGAGACACAGGACCCACGGCTACTTCGATCGGTCACTGTGAAATAACTACTACTCTGAATGGTACGAATCCCTCCCCAGATTTTCATCTTGGCCTGATGAACAGAATAAATGCAATGAATCGACCCTATTCGGGAAATAAATATGTGAAAGATTGGAGCATAGAGGAGCGGACGACCCTGGGAAACGACCCACGTCTACTTCGATCGATCACTGCGAAATAACCACTGCTCGGAATGGTACGAAACCCTCCCCAGATTTTTATCTTGGACTGATGAAGAGAATAAATTCAATTAATTGACCCCATTCGGGAAATATGTGAAAGATTGGAGAACAGAGGAGCGGGCGACCCTGGGAGACACAAGACCCACGGCTACTTCGATCGGTCACTGTGAAATAACTACTCTGAATGGTACGAATCCCTCCCCAGATTTTCATCTTGGCCTGATGAACAGAATAAATGCAATTAATCGACCCTATTCGGGAAATAAATATGTGAAAAATTGGAGAACAGAGGAGCGGACGACCCTGGGAGACACAAGACCCATGGCTACTTCGATCGGTCACTGTGAAATAACTACTCTGAATGGTACGAATCCCTCCCCAGATTTTCATCTTGGTCTGATGAACAGAATAAATGCAATTAATCGACCTTATTCGGGAAATAAATATGTCAAAGATTGGAGAACAGAGGAGCGGGCGACCCTGGGAGACACAAGACCCACGGCTACTTGGATCGGTCACTGTGAAATAACTACTCTGAATGGTACGAATTCCTCCCCAGATTTTCGTCTTGGAATGATGAACAGAATAAATGCAATTAATCGACCCTATTCGGGAAATAAATAGTGAAACATTGGAGAACAGAGGAGCGGGCGACCCTGGGAGACACAAGACCCACGGCTACTTCGATCGGTCACTGTGAAATAACTACTCTGAATGGTACGAATCCCTCCCCAGATTTTCATCTTGGCCTGATGAACAGAATAAATGCAATTAATCGACCCTATTCGGGAAATAAATATGTAAAAGATTGGAGAACAGAGGAGCGGACGACCCTGGGAGACACAAGACCCACGGCTACTTCGATCGGTCACAGTGAAATAACTACTCTGAATGGTACGAATCCCTCCCCAGATTTTCATCTTGGCCTGATGAACAGAATAAATGCAATGAATCGACCCTATTCGGGAAATAAATATGTGAAAGATTGGAGAACAGAGGGGCGGACGACCCTGGGAGACACAAGACCCACGGCTACTTCGATCGGTCACTGTGAAATAACTACTACTCTGAATGGTACGAATCCTTCCCCAGATTTTCATCTTGCCCTGATGAACAGAATAAATGCAATGAATCGACCCTATTCGGGAAACAAATATGTGAAAGATTGGAGAACAGAGAACAGACGACCCTGGGAGACACAGGACCCACGGCTACTTCGATCGGTCACTGTGAAATAACTACTACTCTGAATGGTACGAATCCCTCCCCAGATTTTCATCTTGGCCTGATGAACAGAATAAATGCAATGAATCGACCCTATTCGGGAAATAAATATGTGAAAGATTGGAGCATAGAGGAGCGGACGACCCTGGGAAACGACCCACGTCTACTTCGATCGATCACTGCGAAATAACCACTGCTCGGAATGGTACGAAACCCTCCCCAGATTTTTATCTTGGACTGATGAAGAGAATAAATTCAATTAATTGACCCCATTCGGGAAATATGTGAAAGATTGGAGAACAGAGGAGCGGGCGACCCTGGGAGACACAAGACCCACGGCTACTTCGATCGGTCACTGTGAAATAACTACTCTGAATGGTACGAATCCCTCCCCAGATTTTCATCTTGGCCTGATGAACAGAATAAATGCAATTAATCGACCCTATTCGGGAAATAAATATGTGAAAAATTGGAGAACAGAGGAGCGGACGACCCTGGGAGACACAAGACCCATGGCTACTTCGATCGGTCACTGTGAAATAACTACTCTGAATGGTACGAATCCCTCCCCAGATTTTCATCTTGGTCTGATGAACAGAATAAATGCAATTAATCGACCTTATTCGGGAAATAAATATGTCAAAGATTGGAGAACAGAGGAGCGGGCGACCCTGGGAGACACAAGACCCACGGCTACTTGGATCGGTCACTGTGAAATAACTACTCTGAATGGTACGAATTCCTCCCCAGATTTTCGTCTTGGAATGATGAACAGAATAAATGCAATTAATCGACCCTATTCGGGAAATAAATAGTGAAACATTGGAGAACAGAGGAGCGGGCGACCCTGGGAGACACAAGACCCACGGCTACTTCGATCGGTCACTGTGAAATAACTACTCTGAATGGTACGAATCCCTCCCCAGATTTTCATCTTGGCCTGATGAACAGAATAAATGCAATTAATCGACCCTATTCGGGAAATAAATATGTAAAAGATTGGAGAACAGAGGAGCGGACGACCCTGGGAGACACAAGACCCACGGCTACTTCGATCGGTCACAGTGAAATAACTACTCTGAATGGTACGAATCCCTCCCCAGATTTTCACCTTGGCCTGATGAACAGAATAAATGCAATTAATCGACCCTATTCGGGAAATAAATATGTGAAAGATTGGAGAACAGAGGAGCGGACGACCCTGGGAGACACAAGACCCACGGCTACTTCGATCGGTCACTGTGAAATAACTACTCTGAATGGTACGAATCCCTCCCCAGATTTTCGTCTTGGCCTGATGAACAGAATAAATGCAATTATCGACCCTATTCGGGAAATAAATATGTGAAAGATTGGAGAACAGAGGAGCGGACGACCCTGGGAAACACAAGACCCACGGCTACTTCGATCGGTCACTGTGAAATAACAACTCTGAATGGTACGAATCCCTCCCCAGATTTTCATCTTGGCCTGATGAACAGAATAAATGCAATCAATGGACCCTATTCAGAAAATAAATATGTGAAAGATTGGAGAACAGAGGAGCGGACGACCCTGGGAGACACAAGACCCACGGCTACTTCGATCGGTCACTGCGAAATAACTACTACTCTGAATGGTACGAATCCCTCCCCAGATTTTCATCTTGGCCTGATGAACAGAACAAATGCAATGAATCGACCCTATTCGGGAAATAAATATGTGAAAGATTGGAGAACAGAGGAGCGGACGACCCTGGGAGATACAAGACCCACGGCTACTTCGATCGGTCACTGTGAAATAACTACTACTCTGAATGGTACGAATCCTTCCCCAGATTTTCATCTTGCCCTGATGAACAGAATAAATGCAATGAATCGACCCTATTCGGGAAACAAATATGTGAAAGATTGGAGAACAGAGAACAGACGACCCTGGGAGACACAGGACCCACGGCTACTTCGATCGGTCACTGTGAAATAACTACTACTCTGAAGGGTACGAATCCCTCCCAAGATTTTCATCTCTGCCTGATGAACAGAATAAATGCAATGAATCGACCCTATTTGGGAAATAAATATGTGAAAGATTGGAGAACAGAGGGGAGGACGACCCTGGGAGACACAAGACCCACGGCTACTTCGATAGGTCACTGTGAAATAACTACTACTCTGAATGGTACGAATCCCTCCCCAGATTTTCATCTTGGCCTGATGAACAGAATAAATGCAATGAATCGACCCTATTCGGGAAATAAATATGTGAAAGATTGGAGAACAGAGGAGCGGACGACCCTGGGAGACACAAGACCCATGGCTACTTCGATCGGTCACTGTGAAATAACTACTCTGAATGGTACGAATCCCTCCCCAGATTTTCATCTTGGTCTGATGAACAGAATAAATGCAATTAATCGACCCTATTCGGGAAATAAATATGTCAAAGATTGGAGAACAGAGGAGCGGGCGACCCTGGGAGACACAAGACCCACGGCTACTTGGATCGGTCACTGTGAAATAACTACTCTGAATGGTACGAATCCCTCCCCAGATTTTCATCTTGGCCTGATGAACAGCATAAATGCAATCAATCGACCCTATTCGGGAAATAAATATGTGAAAGATTGGAGAACAGAGGAGCGGACGACCCTGGGAGACACAAGACCCATGGCTACTTCGATCGGTCACTGTGAAATAACTACTCTGAATGGTACGAATCCCTCCCCAGATTTTCATCTTGGTCTTATGAACAGAATAAATGCAATTAATCGACCCTATTCGGGAAATAAATATGTGAAAGATTGGAGAACAGAGGAGCGGGCGACCCTGGGAGACACAAGACCCACGGCTACTTCGATCGGTGACTGTGAAATAACTACTCTGAATGGTACGAATTCCTCCCCAGATTTTCATCTTGGAATGATGAACAGAATAAATGCAATTAATCGACCCTATTCGGGAAATAAATAGTGAAACATTGGAGAACAGAGGAGCGGGCGACCCTGGGAGACACAAGACCCACGGCTACTTCGATCGGTCACTGTGAAATAACTGCTCTGAATGGTACGAATCCCTCCCCAGATTTTCATCTTGGCCTGATGAACAGAATAAATGCAATAATCGACCCTATTCGGGAAATAAATATGTGAAAGATTGGAGAACAGAGGAGCGGACGACCCTGGGAGACACAAGACCCACGGCTACTTCGATCGGTCACAGTGAAATAACTACTCTGAATGGTACGAATCACTCCCCAGATTTTCATCTTGGTCTGATGAACAGAATAAATGCAATTAATCGACCCTATTCGGGAAATAAATATGTGAAAGATTGGAGAACAGAGGAGCGGGCGACCCTGGGAGACACAAGACCCACGGCTACTTCGATCGGTCACTGTGAAATAACTACTCTGAATGGTACGAGTCCTTCCCCAGATTTTCATCTTGGCCTGATGAACAGAATAAATGCAATGAATCGACCCTATTCGGGAAACAAATATGTCAAAGATTGGAGAACAGAGAACAGACCACCCTGGGAGACACAGGACCCACGGCTACTTCGATCGGTCACTGTGAAATAACTACTACTCTGAATGGTACGAATCCCTCCCAAGATTTTCATCTTGGCCTGATGAACAGAATAAATGCAATGAATCGACCCTATTCGGGAAATAAATATGTGAAAGATTGGAGAACAGAGGGGCGGACGACCCTGGGAGACACAAGACCCACGGCTACTTCGATAGGTCACTGTGAAATAACTACTACTCTGAATGGTACGAATCCTTCCCCAGATTTTCATCTTGGCCTGATGAACAGAATAAATGCAATGAATCGACCCTATTCGGGAAACAAATATGTGAAAGATTGGAGAACAGAGAACAGACGACCCTGGGAGACACAGGACCCACGGCTACTTCGATCGGTCACTGTGAAATAACTACTACTCTGAATGGTACGAATCCCTCCCCAGATTTTCATCTTGGCCTGATGAACAGAACAAATGCAATGAATCGACCCTATTCGGGAAATAAATATGTGAAAGATTGGAGAACAGAGGAGCGGACGACCCTGGGAGACACAAGACCCACGGCTACTTCGATCGGTCACTGTGAAATAACTACTACTCTGAATGGTACGAATCCTTCCCCAGATTTTCATCTTGCCCTGATGAACAGAATAAATGCAATGAATCGACCCTATTCGGGAAACAAATATGTGAAAGATTGGAGAACAGAGAACAGACGACCCTGGGAGACACAGGACCCACGGCTACTTCGATCGGTCACTGTGATATAACTACTACTCTGAAGGGTACGAATCCCTCCCAAGATTTTCATCTTGGCCTGATGAACAGAATAAATGCAATGAATCGACCCTATTTGGGAAATAAATATGTGAAAGATTGGAGAACAGAGGGGCGGACGACCCTGGGAGACACAAGACCCACGGCTACTTCGATAGGTCACTGTGAAATAACTACTACTCTGAATGGTACGAATCCCTCCCCAGATTTTCATCTTGGCCTGATGAACAGAATAAATGCAATGAATCGACCCTATTCGGGAAATAAATATGTGAAAGATTGGAGCATAGAGGAGCGGACGACCCTGGGAAACGACCCACGTCTACTTCGATCGATCACTGCGAAATAACCACTGCTCGGAATGGTACGAAACCCTCCCCAGATTTTTATCTTGGACTGATGAAGAGAATAAATTCAATTAATTGACCCCATTCGGGAAATATGTGAAAGATTGGAGAACAGAGGAGCGGGCGACCCTGGGAGACACAAGACCCACGGCTACTTCGATCGGTCACAGTGAAATAACTACTCTGAATGGTACGAATCCCTCCCCAGATTTTCATCTTGGCCTGATGAACAGAATAAATGCAATCAATCGACCCTATTCGGGAAATAAATATGTGAAAGATTGGAGAACAGAGGAGCGGACGACCCTGGGAGACACAAGACCCATGGCTACTTCGATCGGTCACTGTGAAATAACTACTCTGAATGGTACGAATCCCTCCCCAGATTTTCATCTTGGTCTGATGAACAGAATAAATGCAATTAATCGACCCTATTCGGGAAATAAATATGTCAAAGATTGGAGAACAGAGGAGCGGACGACCCTGGGAGACACAAGACCCACGGCTACTTCGATCGGTCACTGTGAAATAACAACTCTGAATGGTACGAATCCCTCCCCAGATTTTCATCTTGGCCTGATGAACAGAATAAATGCAATCAATGGACCCTATTCGGAAAATAAATATGTGAAAGATTGGAGAACAGAGGAGCGGACGACCCTGGGAGACACAAGACCCACGGCTACTTCGATCGGTCACTGTGAAATAACTACTACTCTGAATGGTACGAATCCCTCCCCAGATTTTCATCTTGGCCTGATGAACAGAACAAATGCAATGAATCGACCCTATTCGGGAAATAAATATGTGAAAGATTGGAGAACAGAGGAGCGGACGACCCTGGGAGATACAAGACCCACGGCTACTTCGATCGGTCACTGTGAAATAACTACTACTCTGAATGGTACGAATCCTTCCCCAGATTTTCATCTTGCCCTGATGAACAGAATAAATGCAATGAATCGACCCTATTCGGGAAACAAATATGTGAAAGATTGGAGAACAGAGAACAGACGACCCTGGGAGACACAGGACCCACGGCTACTTCGATCGGTCACTGTGAAATAACTACTACTCTGAAGGGTACGAATCCCTCCCAAGATTTTCATCTCTGCCTGATGAACAGAATAAATGCAATGAATCGACCCTATTTGGGAAATAAATATGTGAAAGATTGGAGAACAGAGGGGCGGACGACCCTGGGAGACACAAGACCCACGGCTACTTCGATAGGTCACTGTGAAATAACTACTACTCTGAATGGTACGAATCCCTCCCCAGATTTTCATCTTGGCCTGATGAACAGAATAAATGCAATGAATCGACCCTATTCGGGAAATAAATATGTGAAAGATTGGAGAACAGAGGAGCGGACGACCCTGGGAGACACAAGACCCATGGCTACTTCGATCGGTCACTGTGAAATAACTACTCTGAATGGTACGAATCCCTCCCCAGATTTTCATCTTGGTCTGATGAACAGAATAAATGCAATTAATCGACCCTATTCGGGAAATAAATATGTCAAAGATTGGAGAACAGAGGAGCGGGCGACCCTGGGAGACACAAGACCCACGGCTACTTGGATCGGTCACTGTGAAATAACTACTCTGAATGGTACGAATCCCTCCCCAGATTTTCATCTTGGCCTGATGAACAGAATAAATGCAATCAATCGACCCTATTCGGGAAATAAATATGTGAAAGATTGGAGAACAGAGGAGCGGACGACCCTGGGAGACACAAGACCCATGGCTACTTCGATCGGTCACTGTGAAATAACTACTCTGAATGGTACGAATCCCTCCCCAGATTTTCATCTTGGTCTGATGAACAGAATAAATGCAATTAATCGACCCTATTCGGGAAATAAATATGTGAAAGATTGGAGAACAGAGGAGCGGGCGACCCTGGGAGACACAAGACCCACGGCTACTTCGATCGGTCACTGTGAAATAACTACTCTGAATGGTACGAATTCCTCCCCAGATTTTCATCTTGGAATGATGAACAGAATAAATGCAATTAATCGACCCTATTCGGGAAATAAATAGTGAAACATTGGAGAACAGAGGAGCGGGCGACCCTGGGAGACACAAGACCCACGGCTACTTCGATCGGTCACTGTGAAATAACTGCTCTGAATGGTACGAATCCCTCCCCAGATTTTCATCTTGGCCTGATGAACAGAATAAATGCAATTAATCGACCCTATTCGGGAAATAAGTATGTGAAAGATTGGAGAACAGAGGAGCAGACGACCCTGGGAGACACAAGACCCACGGCTACTTCGATCGGTCACAGTGAAATAACTACTCTGAATGGTACGAATCACTCCCCAGATTTTCATCTTGGTCTGATGAACAGAATAAATGCAATTAATCGACCCTATTCGGGAAATAAATATGTGAAAGATTGGAGAACAGAGGAGCGGGCGACCCTGGGAGACACAAGACCCACGGCTACTTCGATCGGTCACTGTGAAATAACTACTCTGAATGGTACGAGTCCTTCCCCAGATTTTCATCTTGGCCTGATGAACAGAATAAATGCAATGAATCGACCCTATTCGGGAAACAAATATGTGAAAGATTGGAGAACAGAGAACAGACGACCCTGGGAGACACAGGACCCACGGCTACTTCGATCGGTCACTGTGAAATAACTACTACTCTGAATGGTACGAATCCCTCCCCAGATTTTCATCTTGGCCTGATGAACAGAACAAATGCAATGAATCGACCCTATTCGGGAAATAAATATGTGAAAGATTGGAGAACAGAGGAGCGGACGACCCTGGGAGACACAAGACCCACGGCTACTTCGATCGGTCACTGTGAAATAACTACTACTCTGAATGGTACGAATCCTTCCCCAGATTTTCATCTTGCCCTGATGAACAGAATAAATGCAATGAATCGACCCTATTCGGGAAACAAATATGTGAAAGATTGGAGAACAGAGAACAGACGACCCTGGGAGACACAGGACCCACGGCTACTTCGATCGGTCACTGTGAAATAACTACTACTCTGAAGGGTACGAATCCCTCCCAAGATTTTCATCTTGGCCTGATGAACAGAATAAATGCAATGAATCGACCCTATTTGGGAAATAAATATGTGAAAGATTGGAGAACAGAGGGGCGGACGACCCTGGGAGACACAAGACCCACGATAACTTAGATAGGTCACTGTGAAATAACTACTACTCTGAATGGTACGAATCCCTCCCCAGATTTTCATCTTGGCCTGATGAACAGAATAAATGCAATGAATCGACCCTATTCGGGAAATAAATATGTGAAAGATTGGAGCATAGAGGAGCGGACGACCCTGGGAAACGACCCACGTCTACTTCGATCGATCACTGCGAAATAACCACTGCTCGGAATGGTACGAAACCCTCCCCAGATTTTTATCTTGGACTGATGAAGAGAATAAATTCAATTAATTGACCCCATTCGGGAAATATGTGAAAGATTGGAGAACAGAGGAGCGGGCGACCCTGGGAGACACAAGACCCACGGCTACTTCGATCGGTCACAGTGAAATAACTACTCTGAATGGTACGAATCCCTCCCCAGATTTTCATCTTGGCCTGATGAACAGAATAAATGCAATCAATCGACCCTATTCGGGAAATAAATATGTGAAAGATTGGAGAACAGAGGAGCGGACGACCCTGGGAGACACAAGACCCATGGCTACTTCGATCGGTCACTGTGAAATAACTACTCTGAATGGTACGAATCCCTCCCCAGATTTTCATCTTGGTCTGATGAACAGAATAAATGCAATTAATCGACCCTATTCGGGAAATAAATATGTCAAAGATTGGAGAACAGAGGAGCGGGCGACCCTGGGAGACACAAGACCCACGGCTACTTGGATCGGTCACTGTGAAATAACTACTCTGAATGGTACGAATTCCTCCCAGATTTTCATCTTGGAATGATGAACAGAATAAATGCAATTAATCGACCCTATTCGGGAAATAAATAGTGAAACATTGGAGAACAGAGGAGCGTGCGACCCTGGGAGACACAAGACCCACGGCTACTTCGATCGGTCACTGTGAAATAACTACTCTGAATGGTACGGATCCCTCCCCAGATTTTCATCTTGGCCTGATGAACAGAATAAATGCAATTAATCGACCCTATTCGGGAAATAAATATGTAAAAGATTGGAGAACAGAGGAGCGGACGACCCTGGGAGACACAAGACCCACGGCTACTTCGATCGGTCACAGTGAAATAACTACTCTGAATGGTACGAATCCCTCCCCAGATTTTCATCTTGGCCTGATGAACAGAATAAATGCAATTAATCGACCCTATTCGGGAAATAAATATGTGAAAGATTGGAGAACAGAGGAGCGGACGACCCTGGGAGACACAAGACCCACGGCTACTTCGATCGGTCACTGTGAAATAACTACTCTGAATGGTACGAATCCCTCCCAGATTTTCATCTTGGCCTGATGAACAGAATAAATGCAATTAATCGACCCTATTCGGGAAATAAATATGTGAAAGATTGGAGAACAGAGGAGCGGACGACCCTGGGAGACACAAGACCCACGGCTACTTCGATCGGTCACTGTGAAATAACTACTCTGAATGGTACGAATCCCTCCCCAGATTTTCATCTTGGCCTGATGAACAGAATAAATGCAATTATCGACCCTATTCGGGAAATAAATATGTGAAAGATTGGAGAACAGAGGAGCGGACGACCCTGGGAAACACAAGACCCACGGCTACTTCGATCGGTCACTGTGAAATAACTACTCTGAATGGTACGAATCCCTCCCCAGATTTTCATCTTGGCCTGATGAACAGAATAAATGCAATTAATAGACCCTATTCGGGAAATAAATATGTGAAAGATTGGAGAACAGAGGAGCGGACGACCCTGGGAGACACAGGACCCACGGCTACTTCGATCGGTCACTGTGAAATAACTACTCTGAATGGTACGAATCCCTCCCCAGATTTTCATCTTGGCCTGATGAACAGAATAAATGCAATTAATCGACCCTATTCGGGAAATAAATATGTGAAAGATTGGAGAACAGAGGAGCGGACGACCCTGGGAGACACAATACCCACGGCTACTTCGATCGGTCACAGTGAAATAACTACTCTGAATGGTACGAATCCCTCCCCAGATTTTCATCTTGGCCTGATGAACAGAATAAATGCAATTAATCGACCCTATTCGGGAAATAAATATGTGAAAGATTGGAGAACAGAGGAGCGGACGACCCTGGGAGACACAAGACCCACGGCTACTTCGATCGGTCACTGTGAAATAACTACTCTGAATGGTACGAATCCCTCCCCAGATTTTCATCTTGGCCTGATGAACAGAATAAATGCAATTATCGACCCTATTCGGGAAATAAATATGTGAAAGATTGGAGAACAGAGGAGCGGACGACCCTGGGAACACAAGACCCACGGCTACTTCGATCGGTCACTGTGAAATAACTACTCTGAATGGTACGAATCCCTCCCCAGATTTTCATCTTGGCCTGATGAACAGAATAAATGCAATTAATAGACCCTATTCGGGAAATAAATATGTGAAAGATTGGAGAACAGAGGAGCGGACGACCCTGGGAGACACAAGACCCACGGCTACTTCGATCGGTCACTGTGAAATAACTACTCTGAATGGTACGAAGTCCTTCCCCAGATTTTCATCTTGGCCTGATGAACAGAATAAATGCAATGAATCGACCCTATTCGGGAAACAAATATGTGAAAGATTGGAGAACAGAGAACAGACGACCCTGGAGACACAGGACCCACGGCTACTTCGATCGGTCACTGTGAAATAACTACTACTCTGAATGGTACGAATCCCTCCCCAGATTTTCATCTTGGCCTGATGAACAGAACAAATGCAATGAATCGACCCTATTCGGGAAATAAATATGTGAAAGATTGGAGAACAGAGGAGCGGACGACCCTGGGAGACACAAGACCCACGGCTACTTCGATCGGTCACTGTGAAATAACTACTACTCTGAATGGTACGAATCCTTCCCCAGATTTTCATCTTGCCCTGATGAACAGAATAAATGCAATGAATCGACCCTATTCGGGAAACAAATATGTGAAAGATTGGAGAACAGAGAACAGACGACCCTGGGAGACACAGGACCCACGGCTACTTCGATCGGTCACTGTGAAATAACTACTACTCTGAAGGGTACGAATCCCTCCAAGATTTTCATCTTGGCCTGATGAACAGAATAAATGCAATGAATCGACCCTATTTGGGAAATAAATATGTGAAAGATTGGAGAACAGAGGGGCGGACGACCCTGGGAGACACAAGACCCACGATACTTAGATAGGTCACTGTGAAATAACTACTACTCTGAATGGTACGAATCCCTCCCCAGATTTTCATCTTGGCCTGATGAACAGAATAAATGCAATGAATCGACCCTATTCGGGAAATAAATATGTGAAAGATTGGAGCATAGAGGAGCGGACGACCCTGGAAACGACCCACGTCTACTTCGATCGATCACTGCGAAATAACCACTGCTCGGAATGGTACGAAACCCTCCCAGATTTTTATCTTGGACTGATGAAGAGAATAAATTCAATTAATTGACCCCATTCGGGAAATATGTGAAAGATTGGAGAACAGAGGAGCGGGCGACCCTGGGAGACACAAGACCCACGGCTACTTCGATCGGTCACAGTGAAATAACTACTCTGAATGGTACGAATCCCTCCCCAGATTTTCATCTTGGCCTGATGAACAGAATAAATGCAATCAATCGACCCTATTCGGGAAATAAATATGTGAAAGATTGGAGAACAGAGGAGCGGACGACCCTGGGAGACACAAGACCCATGGCTACTTCGATCGGTCACTGTGAAATAACTACTCTGAATGGTACGAATCCCTCCCCAGATTTTCATCTTGGTCTGATGAACAGAATAAATGCAATTAATCGACCCTATTCGGGAAATAAATATGTCAAAGATTGGAGAACAGAGGAGCGGGCGACCCTGGGAGACACAAGACCCACGGCTACTTCGATCGGTCACTGTGAAATAACTACTCTGAATGGTACGAATCCCTCCCCAGATTTTCATCTTGGAATGATGAACAGAATAAATGCAATTAATCGACCCTATTCGGGAAATAAATATGTGAAAGATTGGAGAACAGAGGAGCGGACGACCCTGGGAGACACAAGACCCACGGCTACTTCGATCGGTCACTGTGAAATAACTACTCTGAATGGTACGAATCCCTCCCCAGATTTTCATCTTGCCTGATGAACAGAATAAATGCAATTAATCGACCCTATTCGGGAAATAAATATGTGAAAGATTGGAGAACAGAGGAGCGGACGACCCTGGGAGACACAAGACCCACGGCTACTTCGATCGGTCACTGTGAAATAACTACTCTGAATGGTACGAATCCCTCCCCAGATTTCATCTTGGCCTGATGAACAGAATAAATGCAATTAATCGACCCTATTCGGGAAATAAATATGTGAAAGATTGGAGAACAGAGGAGCGGACGACCCTGGGAAACACAAGACCCACGGCTACTTCGATCGGTCACTGTGAAATAACTACTCTGAATGGTACGAATCCCTCCCCAGATTTTCATCTTGGCCTGATGAACAGAATAAATGCAATTAATAGACCCTATTCGGGAAATAAATATGTGAAAGATTGGAGAACAGAGGAGCGGACGACCCTGGGAGACACAGGACCCACGGCTACTTCGATCGGTCACTGTGAAATAACTACTCTGAATGGTACGAATCCCTCCCCAGATTTTCATCTTGGCCTGATGAACAGAATAAATGCAATCAATCGACCCTATTCGGGAAATAAATATGTGAAAGATTGGAGAACAGAGGAGCGGACGACCCTGGGAGACACAAGACCCATGGCTACTTCGATCGGTCACTGTGAAATAACTACTCTGAATGGTACGAATCCCTCCCCAGATTTTCATCTTGGTCTGATGAACAGAATAAATGCAATTAATCGACCCTATTCGGGAAATAAATATGTCAAAGATTGGAGAACAGAGGAGCGGACGACCCTGGGAGACACAAGACCCACGGCTACTTCGATCGGTCACTGTGAAATAACAACTCTGAATGGTACGAATCCCTCCCCAGATTTTCATCTTGGCCTGATGAACAGAATAAATGCAATCAATGACCCTATTCGGAAAATAAATATGTGAAAGATTGGAGAACAGAGGAGCGGACGACCCTGGGAGACACAAGACCCACGGCTACTTCGATCGGTCACTGTGAAATAACTACTACTCTGAATGGTACGAATCCCTCCCCAGATTTTCATCTTGGCCTGATGAACAGAACAAATGCAATGAATCGACCCTATTCGGGAAATAAATATGTGAAAGATTGGAGAACAGAGGAGCGGACGACCCTGGGAGATACAAGACCCACGGCTACTTCGATCGGTCACTGTGAAATAACTACTACTCTGAATGGTACGAATCCTTCCCCAGATTTTCATCTTGCCCTGATGAACAGAATAAATGCAATGAATCGACCCTATTCGGGAAACAAATATGTGAAAGATTGGAGAACAGAGAACAGACGACCCTGGGAGACACAGGACCCACGGCTACTTCGATCGGTCACTGTGAAATAACTACTACTCTGAAGGGTACGAATCCCTCCCAAGATTTTCATCTCTGCCTGATGAACAGAATAAATGCAATGAATCGACCCTATTTGGGAAATAAATATGTGAAAGATTGGAGAACAGAGGGCGGACGACCCTGGGAGACACAAGACCCACGGCTACTTCGATAGGTCACTGTGAAATAACTACTACTCTGAATGGTACGAATCCCTCCCCAGATTTTCATCTTGGCCTGATGAACAGAATAAATGCAATGAATCGACCCTATTCGGGAAATAAATATGTGAAAGATTGGAGAACAGAGGAGCGGACGACCCTGGGAGACACAAGACCCATGGCTACTTCGATCGGTCACTGTGAAATAACTACTCTGAATGGTACGAATCCCTCCCCAGATTTTCATCTTGGTCTCATGAACAGAATAAATGCAATTAATCGACCCTATTCGGGAAATAAATATGTCAAAGATTGGAGAACAGAGGAGCGGCGACCCTGGGAGACACAAGACCCACGGCTACTTGATCGGTCACTGTGAAATAACTACTCTGAATGGTACGAATCCCTCCCCAGATTTTCATCTTGGCCTGATGAACAGAATAAATGCAATCAATCGACCCTATTCGGGAAATAAATATGTGAAAGATTGGAGAACAGAGGAGCGGACGACCCTGGGAGACACAAGACCCATGGCTACTTCGATCGGTCACTGTGAAATAACTACTCTGAATGGTACGAATCCCTCCCCAGATTTTCATCTTGGTCTGATGAACAGAATAAATGCAATTAATCGACCCTATTCGGGAAATAAATATGTGAAAGATTGGAGAACAGAGGAGCGGGCGACCCTGGGAGACACAAGACCCACGGCTACTTCGATCGGTCACTGTGAAATAACTACTCTGAATGGTACGAATCCCTCCCCAGATTTTCATCTTGGAATGATGAACAGAATAAATGCAATTAATCGACCCTATTCGGGAAATAAATAGTGAAAGATTGGAGAACAGAGGAGCGGGCGACCCTGGGAGACACAAGACCCACGGCTACTTCGATCGGTCACTGTGAAATAACTACTCTGAATGGTACGAATCCCTCCCCAGATTTTCATCTTGGCCTGATGAACAGAATAAATGCAATTAATCGACCCTATTCGGGAAATAAGTATGTGAAAGATTGGAGAACAGAGGAGCAGGACGACCCTGGGAGACACAAGACCCACGGCTACTTCGATCGGTCACTGTGAAATAACTACTCTGAATGGTACGAATCCCTCCCCAGATTTTCATCTTGGCCTGATGAACAGAATAAATGCAATTAATCGACCCTATTCGGGAAATAAATATGTGAAAGATTGGAGAACAGAGGAGCGGGCGACCCTGGGAGACACAAGACCCACGGCTACTTCGATCGGTCACTGTGAAATAACTACTCTGAATGGTACGAGTCCTTCCCCAGATTTTCATCTTGGCCTGATGAACAGAATAAATGCAATGAATCGACCCTATTCGGAAACAAATATGTGAAAGATTGGAGAACAGAGAGCAGACGACCCTGGGAGACACAAGACCCACGGCTACTTCGATCGGTCACTGTGAAATAACTACTACTCTGAATGGTACGAATCCCTCCCCAGATTTTCATCTTGGCCTGATGAACAGAACAAATGCAATGAATCGACCCTATTCGGGAAATAAATATGTGAAAGATTGGAGAACAGAGGAGCGGACGACCCTGGGAGACACAAGACCCACGGCTACTTCGATCGGTCACTGTGAAATAACTACTACTCTGAATGGTACGAATCCTCCCCAGATTTTCATCTTGCCTGATGAACAGAATAAATGCAATGAATCGACCCTATTCGGGAAACAAATATGTGAAAGATTGGAGAACAGAGAACAGACGACCCTGGGAGACACAGGACCCACGGCTACTTCGATCGGTCACTGTGAAATAACTACTACTCTGAAGGGTACGAATCCCTCCCAAGATTTTCATCTTGGCCTGATGAACAGAATAAATGCAATGAATCGACCCTATTGGGAAATAAATATGTGAAAGATTGGAGAACAGAGGGGCGGACGACCCTGGGAGACACAAGACCCACGATAACTTAGATAGGTCACTGTGAAATAACTACTACTCTGAATGGTACGAATCCCTCCCCAGATTTTCATCTTGGCCTGATGAACAGAATAAATGCAATGAATCGACCTATTCGGGAAATAAATATGTGAAAGATTGGAGCATAGAGGAGCGACGACCCTGGGGAAACGACCCACGTCTACTTCGATCGATCACTGCGAAATAACCACTGCTCGGAATGGTACGAAACCCTCCCCAGATTTTTATCTTGGACTGATGAAGAGAATAAATTCAATTAATTGACCCCATTCGGGAAATATGTGAAAGATTGGAGAACAGAGGAGCGGGCGACCCTGGGAGACACAAGACCCACGGCTACTTCGATCGGTCACAGTGAAATAACTACTCTGAATGGTACGAATCCCTCCCCAGATTTTCATCTTGGCCTGATGAACAGAATAAATGCAATCAATCGACCCTATTCGGGAAATAAATATGTGAAAGATTGGAGAACAGAGGAGCGGACGACCCTGGGAGACACAAGACCCATGGCTACTTCGATCGGTCACTGTGAAATAACTACTCTGAATGGTACGAATCCCTCCCCAGATTTTCATCTTGGTCTGATGAACAGAATAAATGCAATTAATCGACCCTATTCGGGAAATAAATATGTCAAAGATTGGAGAACAGAGGAGCGGGCGACCCTGGGAGACACAAGACCCACGGCTACTTGGATCGGTCACTGTGAAATAACTACTCTGAATGGTACGAATTCCTCCCCAGATTTTCATCTTGGAATGATGAACAGAATAAATGCAATTAATCGACCCTATTCGGGAAATAAATAGTGAAACATTGGAGAACAGAGGAGCGGGCGACCCTGGGAGACACAAGACCCACGGCTACTTCGATCGGTCACTGTGAAATAACTACTCTGAATGGTACGGATCCCTCCCCAGATTTTCATCTTGGCCTGATGAACAGAATAAATGCAATTAATCGACCCTATTCGGGAAATAAATATGTAAAAGATTGGAGAACAGAGGAGCGGACGACCCTGGGAGACACAAGACCCACGGCTACTTCGATCGGTCACAGTGAAATAACTACTCTGAATGGTACGAATCCCTCCCCAGATTTTCATCTTGGCCTGATGAACAGAATAAATGCAATTAATCGACCCTATTCGGGAAATAAATATGTGAAAGATTGGAGAACAGAGGAGCGGACGACCCTGGGAGACACAAGACCCACGGCTACTTCGATCGGTCACTGTGAAATAACTACTCTGAATGGTACGAATCCCTCCCCAGATTTTCATCTTGGCCTGATGAACAGAATAAATGCAATTAATCGACCCTATTCGGGAAATAAATATGTGAAAGATTGGAGAACAGAGGAGCGGACGACCCTGGGAGACACAAGACCCACGGCTACTTCGATCGGTCACTGTGAAATAACTACTCTGAATGGTACGAATCCCTCCCCAGATTTTCATCTTGGCCTGATGAACAGAATAAATGCAATTATCGACCCTATTCGGGAAATAAATATGTGAAAGATTGGAGAACAGAGGAGCGGACGACCCTGGGAAACACAAGACCCACGGCTACTTCGATCGGTCACTGTGAAATAACTACTCTGAATGGTACGAATCCCTCCCCAGATTTTCATCTTGGCCTGATGAACAGAATAAATGCAATTAATAGACCCTATTCGGGAAATAAATATGTGAAAGATTGGAGAACAGAGGAGCGGACGACCCTGGGAGACACAGACCCACGGCTACTTCGATCGGTCACTGTGAAATAACTACTCTGAATGGTACGAATCCCTCCCCAGATTTTCATCTTGGCCTGATGAACAGAATAAATGCAATTAATCGACCCTATTCGGGAAATAAATATGTGAAAGATTGGAGAACAGAGGAGCGGACGACCCTGGGAGACACAAGACCCACGGCTACTTCGATCGGTCACAGTGAAATAACTACTCTGAATGGTACGAATCCCTCCCCAGATTTTCATCTTGGCCTGATGAACAGAATAAATGCAATTAATCGACCCTATTCGGGAAATAAATATGTGAAAGATTGGAGAACAGAGGAGCGGACGACCCTGGGAGACACAAGACCCACGGCTACTTCGATCGGTCACTGTGAAATAACTACTCTGAATGGTACGAATCCCTCCCCAGATTTTCATCTTGGCCTGATGAACAGAATAAATGCAATTATCGACCCTATTCGGGAAATAAATATGTGAAAGATTGGAGAACAGAGGAGCGGACGACCCTGGGAAACACAAGACCCACGGCTACTTCGATCGGTCACTGTGAAATAACTACTCTGAATGGTACGAATCCCTCCCCAGATTTTCATCTTGGCCTGATGAACAGAATAAATGCAATTAATAGACCCTATTCGGGAAATAAATATGTGAAAGATTGGAGAACAGAGGAGCGGACGACCCTGGGAGACACAGGACCCACGGCTACTTCGATCGGTCACTGTGAAATAACTACTCTGAATGGTACGAATCCCTCCCCAGATTTTCATCTTGGCCTGATGAACAGAATAAATGCAATTAATCGACCCTATTCGGGAAATAAATATGTGAAAGATTGGAGAACAGAGGAGCGGACGACCCTGGGAGACACAAGACCCACGGCTACTTCGATCGGTCACTGTGAAATAACTACTCTGAATGGTACGAGTCCTTCCCCAGATTTTCATCTTGGCCTGATGAACAGAATAAATGCAATGAATCGACCCTATTCGGGAAACAAATATGTGAAAGATTGGAGAACAGAGAACAGACGACCCTGGGAGACACAGGACCCACGGCTACTTCGATCGGTCACTGTGAAATAACTACTACTCTGAATGGTACGAATCCCTCCCCAGATTTTCATCTTGGCCTGATGAACAGAACAAATGCAATGAATCGACCCTATTCGGGAAATAAATATGTGAAAGATTGGAGAACAGAGGAGCGGACGACCCTGGGAGACACAAGACCCACGGCTACTTCGATCGGTCACTGTGAAATAACTACTACTCTGAATGGTACGAATCCTTCCCCAGATTTCATCTTGCCCTGATGAACAGAATAAATGCAATGAATCGACCCTATTCGGGAAACAAATATGTGAAAGATTGGAGAACAGAGAACAGACGACCCTGGGAGACACAGGACCCACGGCTACTTCGATCGGTCACTGTGAAATAACTACTACTCTGAAGGGTACGAATCCTCCCAAGATTTTCATCTTGGCCTGATGAACAGAATAAATGCAATGAATCGACCCTATTTGGGAAATAAATATGTGAAAGATTGGAGAACAGAGGGGCGGACGACCCTGGGAGACACAAGACCCACGATAACTTAGATAGGTCACTGTGAAATAACTACTACTCTGAATGGTACGAATCCCTCGCCAGATTTTCATCTTGGCCTGATGAACAGAATAAATGCAATGAATCGACCCTATTCGGGAAATAAATATGTGAAAGATTGGAGCATAGAGGAGCGGACGACCCTGGGAAACGACCCACGTCTACTTCGATCGATCACTGCGAAATAACCACTGCTCGGAATGGTACGAAACCCTCCCCAGATTTTTATCTTGGACTGATGAAGAGAATAAATTCAATTAATTGACCCCATTCGGGAAATATGTGAAAGATTGGAGAACAGAGGAGCGGGCGACCCTGGGAGACACAAGACCCACGGCTACTTCGATCGGTCACAGTGAAATAACTACTCTGAATGGTACGAATCCCTCCCCAGATTTTCATCTTGGCCTGATGAACAGAATAAATGCAATCAATCGACCCTATTCGGGAAATAAATATGTGAAAGATTGGAGAACAGAGGAGCGGACGACCCTGGGAGACACAAGACCCACGGCTACTTGGATCGGTCACTGTGAAATAACTACTCTGAATGGTACGAATTCCTCCCCAGATTTTCATCTTGGTCTGATGAACAGAATAAATGCAATTAATCGACCCTATTCGGGAAATAAATATGTCAAAGATTGGAGAACAGAGGAGCGGGCGACCCTGGGAGACACAAGACCCACGGCTACTTCGATCGGTCACTGTGAAATAACTACTCTGAATGGTACGGATCCCTCCCCAGATTTTCATCTTGGCCTGATGAACAGAATAAATGCAATTAATCGACCCTATTCGGGAAATAAATATGTAAAAGATTGGAGAACAGAGGAGCGGACGACCCTGGGAGACACAAGACCCACGGCTACTTCGATCGGTCACAGTGAAATAACTACTCTGAATGGTACGAATCCCTCCCCAGATTTTCATCTTGGCCTGATGAACAGAATAAATGCAATTAATCGACCCTATTCGGGAAATAAATATGTGAAAGATTGGAGAACAGAGGAGCGGACGACCCTGGGAGACACAAGACCCACGGCTACTTCGATCGGTCACTGTGAAATAACTACTCTGAATGGTACGAATCCCTCCCCAGATTTTCATCTTGGCCTGATGAACAGAATAAATGCAATTAATCGACCCTATTCGGGAAATAAATATGTGAAAGATTGGAGAACAGAGGAGCGGACGACCCTGGGAGACACAAGACCCACGGCTACTTCGATCGGTCACTGTGAAATAACTACTCTGAATGGTACGAATCCCTCCCCAGATTTTCATCTTGGCCTGATGAACAGAATAAATGCAATTATCGACCCTATTCGGGAAATAAATATGTGAAAGATTGGAGAACAGAGGAGCGGACGACCCTGGGAAACACAAGACCCACGGCTACTTCGATCGGTCACTGTGAAATAACTACTCTGAATGGTACGAATCCCTCCCCAGATTTTCATCTTGGCCTGATGAACAGAATAAATGCAATTAATAGACCCTATTCGGGAAATAAATATGTGAAAGATTGGAGAACAGAGGAGCGGACGACCCTGGGAGACACAGGACCCACGGCTACTTCGATCGGTCACTGTGAAATAACTACTCTGAATGGTACGAATCCCTCCCCAGATTTTCATCTTGGCCTGATGAACAGAATAAATGCAATTAATCGACCCTATTCGGGAAATAAATATGTGAAAGATTGGAGAACAGAGGAGCGGACGACCCTGGGAGACACAATACCCACGGCTACTTCGATCGGTCACAGTGAAATAACTACTCTGAATGGTACGAATCCCTCCCCAGATTTTCATCTTGGTCTGATGAACAGAATAAATGCAATTAATCGACCCTATTCGGGAAATAAATATGTGAAAGATTGGAGAACAGAGGAGCGGGCGACCCTGGGAGACACAAGACCCACGGCTACTTCGATCGGTCACTGTGAAATAACTACTCTGAATGGTACGAGTCCTTCCCCAGATTTTCATCTTGGCCTGATGAACAGAATAAATGCAATGAATCGACCCTATTCGGGAAACAAATATGTGAAAGATTGGAGAACAGAGAACAGACCACCCTGGGAGACACAGGACCCACGGCTACTTCGATCGGTCACTGTGAAATAACTACTACTCTGAATGGTACGAATCCCTCCCAAGATTTTCATCTTGGCCTGATGAACAGAATAAATGCAATGAATCGACCCTATTCGGGAAATAAATATGTGAAAGATTGGAGAACAGAGGGGCGGACGACCCTGGGAGACACAAGACCCACGGCTACTTCGATAGGTCACTGTGAAATAACTACTACTCTGAATGGTACGAATCCTTCCCCAGATTTTCATCTTGGCCTGATGAACAGAATAAATGCAATGAATCGACCCTATTCGGGAAACAAATATGTGAAAGATTGGAGAACAGAGAACAGACGACCCTGGGAGACACAGGACCCACGGCTACTTCGATCGGTCACTGTGAAATAACTACTACTCTGAATGGTACGAATCCCTCCCAAGATTTTCATCTTGGCCTGATGAACAGAATAAATGCAATGAATCGACCCTATTCGGGAAATAAATATGTGAAAGATTGGAGAACAGAGGGGCGGACGACCCTGGGAGACACAAGACCCACGGCTACTTCGGTAGGTCACTGTGAAATAACTACTACTCTGAATGGTACGAATCCCTCCCCAGATTTTCATCTTGGCCTGATGAACAGAATAAATGCAATGAATCGACCCTATTCGCGAAATAAATATGTGAAAGATTGGAGCATAGAGGAGCGGACGACCCTGGGAAACGACCCACGTCTACTTCGATCGATCACTGCGAAATAACCACTGCTCGGAATGGTACGAAACCCTCCCCAGATTTTTATCTTGGACTGATGAAGAGAATAAATTCAATTAATTGACCCCATTCGGGAAATATGTGAAAGATTGGAGAACAGAGGAGCGGGCGACCCTGGGAGACACAAGACCCACGGCTACTTCGATCGGTCACTGTGAAATAACTACTCTGAATGGTACGAATCCCTCCCCAGATTTTCATCTTGGCCTGATGAACAGAATAAATGCAATTAATCGACCCTATTCGGGAAATAAATATGTGAAAGATTGGAGAACAGAGGAGCGGACGACCCTGGGAGACACAAGACCCACGGCTACTTTGATCGGTCACTGTGAAATAACTACTCTGAATGGTACGAATCCCTCCCCAGATTTTCATCTTGGTCTGATGAACAGAATAAATGCAATTAATCGACCCTATTCGGGAAATAAATATGTCAAAGATTGGAGAACAGAGGAGCGGGCGACCCTGGGAGACACAAGACCCACGGCTACTTCGATCGGTCACTGTGAAATAACTACTCTGAATGGTACGAATCCTCCCCAGATTTTCATCTTGGAATGATGAACAGAATAAATGCAATTAATCGACCCTATTCGGGAAATAAATAGTGAAACATTGGAGAACAGAGGAGCGGGCGACCCTGGGAGACACAAGACCCACGGCTACTTCGATCGGTCACTGTGAAATAACTACTCTGAATGGTACGAATCCCTCCCCAGATTTTCATCTTGGCCTGATGAACAGAATAAATGCAATTAATCGACCCTATTCGGGAAATAAATATGTAAAAGATTGGAGAACAGAGGAGCGGACGACCCTGGAGACACAAGACCCACGGCTACTTCGATCGGTCACAGTGAAATAACTACTCTGAATGGTACGAATCCCTCCCAGATTTTCATCTTGGCCTGATGAACAGAATAAATGCAATTAATCGACCCTATTCGGGAAATAAATATGTGAAAGATTGGAGAACAGAGGAGCGGACGACCCTGGGAGACACAAGACCCACGGCTACTTCGATCGGTCACTGTGAAATAACTACTCTGAATGGTACGAATCCCTCCCCAGATTTTCATCTTGGCCTGATGAACAGAATAAATGCAATTATCGACCCTATTCGGGAAATAAATATGTGAAAGATTGGAGAACAGAGGAGCGGACGACCCTGGGAGAACACAAGACCCACGGCTACTTCGATCGGTCACTGTGAAATAATTACTTTGAATGGTACGAATCCCTCCCCAGATTTTCATCTTGGCCTGATGAACAGAATAAATGCAATTAATACGACCCTATTCGGGAAATAAATATGTGAAAGATTGGAGAACAGAGGAGCGGACGACCCTGGGAGACACAAGACCCACGGCTACTTCGATCGGTCACTGTGAAATAACTACTCTGAATGGTACGAATCCCTCCCCAGATTTTCATCTTGGCCTGATGAACAGAATAAATGCAATGAATCGACCCTATTCGGGAAATAAATATGTGAAAGATTGGAGAACAGAGGAGCGGACGACCCTGGGAGACACAAGACCCACGGCTACTTCGATCGGTCACTGTGAAATAACAACTCTGAATGGTACGAATCCCTCCCCAGATTTTCATCTTGGCCTGATGAACAGAATAAATGCAATGAATCGACCCTATTCGGGAAATAAATATGTGAAAGATTGGAGAACAGAGGAGCGGACGACCCTGGAGACACAAGACCCACGGCTACTTCGATAGGTCACTGTGAAATAACTACTACTCTGAATGGTACGAATCCCTCCCCAGATTTTCATCTTGGCCTGATGAACAGAATAAATGCAATGAATCGACCCTATTCGGGAAACAAATATGTGAAAGATTGGAGAACAGAGAACAGACGACCCTGGGAGACACAGGACCCACGGCTACTTCGATCGGTCACTGTGAAATAACTACTACTCTGAATGGTACGAATCCCTCCCAAGATTTTCATCTTGGCCTGATGAACAGAATAAATGCAATGAATCGACCCTATTCGGGAAATAAATATGTGAAAGATTGGAGAACAGAGGGCGGACGACCCTGGGAGACACAAGACCCACGGCTACTTCGATCGGTCACTGTGAAATAACTACTACTCTGAATGGTACGAATCCTTCCCCAGATTTTCATCTTGGCCTGATGAACAGAATAAATGCAATGAATCGACCCTATTCGGGAAACAAATATGTGAAAGATTGGAGAACAGAGAACAGACGACCCTGGGAGACACAGGACCCACGGCTACTTCGATCGGTCACTGTGAAATAACTACTACTCTGAATGGTACGAATCCCTCCCAAGATTTTCATCTTGGCCTGATGAACAGAATAAATGCAATGAATCGACCCTATTCGGGAAATAAATATGTGAAAGATTGGAGAACAGAGGGGCGGACGACCCTGGGAGACACAAGACCCACGGCTACTTCGATCGGTCACTGTGAAATAACTACTACTCTGAATGGTACGAATCCCTCCCCAGATTTTCATCTTGGCCTGATGAACAGAATAAATGCAATGAATCGACCCTATTCGGGAAATAAATATGTGAAAGATTGGAGAACAGAGGAGCGGACGACCCTGGGAGACACAGACCCACGGCTACTTCGATCGGTCACTGTGAAATAACTACTACTCTGAATGGTACGAATCCCTCCCAAGATTTTCATCTTGGCCTGATGAACAGAATAAATGCAATGAATCGACCCTATTCGGGAAATAAATATGTGAAAGATTGGAGAACAGAGGGGCGGACGACCCTGGGAGACACAAGACCCACGGCTACTTCGGTAGGTCACTGTGAAATAACTACTACTCTGAATGGTACGAATCCCTCCCCAGATTTTCATCTTGGCCTGATGAACAGAATAAATGCAATGAATCGACCCTATTCGCGAAATAAATATGTGAAAGATTGGAGCATAGAGGAGCGGACGACCCTGGGAAACGACCCACGTCTACTTCGATCGATCACTGCGAAATAACCACTGCTCGGAATGGTACGAAACCCTCCCCAGATTTTTATCTTGGACTGATGAAGAGAATAAATTCAATTAATTGACCCCATTCGGGAAATATGTGAAAGATTGGAGAACAGAGGAGCGGGCGACCCTGGGAGACACAAGACCCACGGCTACTTCGATCGGTCACTGTGAAATAACTACTCTGAATGGTACGAATCCCTCCCCAGATTTTCATCTTGGCCTGATGAACAGAATAAATGCAATTAATCGACCCTATTCGGGAAATAAATATGTGAAAGATTGGAGAACAGAGGAGCGGACGACCCTGGGAGACACAAGACCCACGGCTACTTTGATCGGTCACTGTGAAATAACTACTCTGAATGGTACGAATCCCTCCCCAGATTTTCATCTTGGCCTGATGAACAGAATAAATGCAATTAATCGACCCTATTCGGGAAATAAATATGTCAAAGATTGGAGAACAGAGGAGCGGGCGACCCTGGGAGACACAAGACCCACGGCTACTTCGATCGGTCACTGTGAAATAACTACTCTGAATGGTACGAATCCCTCCCCAGATTTTCATCTTGGCCTGATGAACAGAATAAATGCAATTAATCGACCCTATTCGGGAAATAAATAGTGAAAGATTGGAGAACAGAGGAGCGGACGACCCTGGGAGACACAAGACCCACGGCTACTTCGATCGGTCACTGTGAAATAACTACTCTGAATGGTACGAATCCCTCCCCAGATTTTCATCTTGGCCTGATGAACAGAATAAATGCAATTAATCGACCCTATTCGGGAAATAAATATGTAAAAGATTGGAGAACAGAGGAGCGGACGACCCTGGGAGACACAAGACCCACGGCTACTTCGATCGGTCACTGTGAAATAACTACTCTGAATGGTACGAATCCCTCCCCAGATTTTCATCTTGGCCTGATGAACAGAATAAATGCAATTATCGACCCTATTCGGGAAATAAATATGTGAAAGATTGGAGAACAGAGGAGCGGACGACCCTGGGAGACACAAGACCCACGGCTACTTCGATCGGTCACTGTGAAATAACTACTCTGAATGGTACGAATCCCTCCCCAGATTTTCATCTTGGCCTGATGAACAGAATAAATGCAATTAATCGACCCTATTCGGGAAATAAATATGTGAAAGATTGGAGAACAGAGGAGCGGACGACCCTGGGAGACACAAGACCCACGGCTACTTCGATCGGTCACTGTGAAATAACTACTCTGAATGGTACGAATCCCTCCCCAGATTTTCATCTTGGCCTGATGAACAGAATAAATGCAATTAATCGACCCTATTCGGGAAATAAATATGTGAAAGATTGGAGAACAGAGGAGCGGACGACCCTGGGAGACACAAGACCCACGGCTACTTCGATCGGTCACTGTGAAATAACAACTCTGAATGGTACGAATCCCTCCCCAGATTTTCATCTTGGCCTGATGAACAGAATAAATGCAATCAATCGACCCTATTCGGGAAATAAATATGTGAAAGATTGGAGAACAGAGGAGCGGACGACCCTGGGAGACACAAGACCCACGGCTACTTCGATGGTCACTGTGAAATAACTACTACTCTGAATGGTACGAATCCCTCCCCAGATTTTCATCTTGGCCTGATGAACAGAATAAATGCAATTATCGACCCTATTCGGGAAATAAATATGTGAAAGATTGGAGAACAGAGGAGCGGACGACCCTGGGAAACACAAGACCCACGGCTACTTCGATCGGTCACTGTGAAATAACTACTTTGAATGGTACGAATCCCTCCCCAGATTTTCATCTTGGCCTGATGAACAGAATAAATGCAATTAATACACCCTATTCGGGAAATAAATATGTGAAAGATTGGAGAACAGAGGAGCGGACGACCCTGGGAGACACAAGACCCACGGCTACTTCGATCGGTCACTGTGAAATAACTACTCTGAATGGTACGAATCCCTCCCCAGATTTTCATCTTGGCCTGATGAACAGAATAAATGCAATTAATCGACCCTATTCGGGAAATAAATATGTGAAAGATTGGAGAACAGAGGAGCGGACGACCCTGGGAGACACAAGACCCACGGCTACTTCGATCGGTCACTGTGAAATAACAACTCTGAATGGTACGAATCCCTCCCCAGATTTTCATCTTGGCCTGATGAACAGAATAAATGCAATCAATCGACCCTATTCGGGAAATAAATATGTGAAAGATTGGAGAACAGAGGAGCGGACGACCCTGGGAGACACAAGACCCACGGCTACTTCGATTGGTCACTGTGAAATAACTACTACTCTGAATGGTACGAATCCCTCCCCAGATTTTCATCTTGGCCTGATGAACAGAACAAATGCAATGAATCGACCCTATTCGGGAAATAAATATGTGAAAGATTGGAGAACAGAGGAGCGGACGACCCTGGGAGACACAAGACCCACGGCTACTTCGATCGGTCACTGTGAAATAACTACTACTCTGAATGGTACGAATCCTTCCCCAGATTTTCATCTTGCCCTGATGAACAGAATAAATGCAATGAATCGACCCTATTCGGGAAACAAATATGTGAAAGATTGGAGAACAGAGGGGCGGACGACCCTGGGAGACACAAGACCCACGGCTACTTCGATAGGTCACTGTGAAATAACTACTACTCTGAATGGTACGAATCCCTCCCCAGATTTTCATCTTGGCCTGATGAACAGAATAAATGCAATGAATCGACCCTATTCGGGAAATAAATATGTGAAAGATTGGAGCATAGAGGAGCGGACGACCCTGGGAAACGACCCACGTCTACTTCGATCGATCACTGCGAAATAACCACTGCTCGGAATGGTACGAAACCCTCCCCAGATTTTTATCTTGGACTGATGAAGAGAATAAATTCAATTAATTGACCCCATTCGGGAAATATGTGAAAGATTGGAGAACAGAGGAGCGGGCGACCCTGGGAGACACAAGACCCACGGCTACTTCGATCGGTCACTGTGAAATAACTACTCTGAATGGTACGAATCCCTCCCCAGATTTTCATCTTGGCCTGATGAACAGAATAAATGCAATCAATCGACCCTATTCGGGAAATAAATATGTGAAAGATTGGGGAACAGAGGAGCGGACGACCCTGGGAGACAAAAGACCCATGGCTACTTCGATCGGTCACTGTGAAATAACTACTCTGAATGGTACGAATCCCTCCCCAGATTTTCATCTTGGTCTGATGAACAGAATAAATGCAATTAATCGACCCTATTCGGGAAATAAATATGTGAAAGATTGGAGAACAGAGGAGCGGGCGACCCTGGGAGACACAAGACCCACGGCTACTTCGATCGGTCACTGTGAAATAACTACTCTGAATGGTACGAATTCCTCCCCAGATTTTCATCTTGGAATGATGAACAGAATAAATGCAATTAATCGACCCTATTCGGGAAATAAATAGTGAAACATTGGAGAACAGAGGAGCGGGCGACCCTGGGAGACACAAGACCCACGGCTACTTCGATCGGTCACTGTGAAATAACTGCTCTGAATGGTACGAATCCCTCCCCAGATTTTCATCTTGGCCTGATGAACAGAATAAATGCAATTAATCGACCCTATTCGGGAAATAAATATGTGAAAGATTGGAGAACAGAGGAGCGGACGACCCTGGGAGACACAAGACCCACGGCTACTTCGATCGGTCACAGTGAAATAACTTCTCTGAATGGTACGAATCCCTCCCCAGATTTTCATCTTGGCCTGATGAACAGAATAAATGCAATTAATCGACCCTATTCGGGAAATAAATATGTGAAAGATTGGAGAACAGAGGAGCGGACGACCCTGGGAAACACAAGACCCACGGCTACTTCGATCGGTCACTGTGAAATAACTACTTTGAATGGTACGAATCCCTCCCCAGATTTTCATCTTGGCCTGATGAACAGAATAAATGCAATTAATAGACCCTATTCGGGAAATAAATATGTGAAAGATTGGAGAACAGAGGAGCGGACGACCCTGGGAGACACAAGACCCACGGCTACTTCGATCGGTCACTGTGAAATAACTACTCTGAATGGTACGAATCCCTCCCCAGATTTTCATCTTGGCCTGATGAACAGAAGAAATGCAATTAATCGACCCTATTCGGGAAATAAATATGTGAAAGATTGGAGAACAGAGGAGCGGACGACCCTGGGAGACACAAGACCCACGGCTACTTCGATCGGTCACTGTGAAATAACAACTCTGAATGGTACGAATCCCTCCCCAGATTTTCATCTTGGCCTGATGAACAGAATAAATGCAATCAATCGACCCTATTCGGGAAATAAATATGTGAAAGATTGGAGAACAGAGGAGCGGACGACCCTGGGAGACACAAGACCCACGGCTACTTCGATCGGTCACTGTGAAATAACTACTACTCTGAATGGTACGAATCCCTCCCCAGATTTTCATCTTGGCCTGATGAACAGAACAAATGCAATGAATCGACCCTATTCGGGAAATAAATATGTGAAAGATTGGAGAACAGAGGAGCGGACGACCCTGGGAGACACAAGACCCACGGCTACTTCGATCGGTCACTGTGAAATAACTACTACTCTGAATGGTACGAATCCCTCCCCAGATTTTCATCTTGGCCTGATGAACAGAATAAATGCAATTAATCGGCCCTATTCGGGAAATAAATATGTGAAAGATTGGAGAACAGAGGAGCGGACGACCCTGAGAGACACAAGACCCACGGCTACTTCGATCGGTCACTGTGAAATAACTACTACTCTGAATGGTACGAATCCCTCCCCAGATTTTCATCTTGGCCTGATGAACAGAATAAATGCAATGAATTGATTTATATTCGGGAAATAAATATGTGAAAGATTGGAGAACAGAGGAGCGGACGACCCTGGGAGACACAAGACCCACGGCTACTTCGATCGGTCACTGTGAAATAACTACTACTCTGAATGGTACGAATCCCTCCCCAGATTTTCATCTTGGCCTGATGAACAGAATAAATGCAATTAATCGACCCTATTCGGGAAATAAATATGTGAAATATTGGAGAACAGAGGAGCGGACGACCCTGAGAGACACAAGACCCACGGCTACTTCGATCGGTCACTGTGAAATAACTACTACTCTGAATGGTACGAATCCCTCCCCAGATTTTCATCTTGGCCTGATGAACAGAATAAATGCAATTAATCGACCCTATCCGGGAAATAAATATGTGAAAGATTGGAGAACAGAGGAGCGGACGACCCTGGGAGACACAAGACCCACGGCTACTTCGATCGGTCACTGTGAAATAACTACTACTCTGAATGGTACGAATCCCTCCCCAGATTTTCATCTTGGCCTGATGAACAGAATAAATGCAATTAATCGACCCTATTCGGGAAATAAATATGTGAAAGATTGGAGAACAGAGGAGCGGACGACCCTGAGAGACACAAGACCCACGGCTACTTCGATCGGTCACTGTGAAATAACTACTACTCTGAATGGTACGAATCCCTCCCCAGATTTTCATCTTGGCCTGATGAACAGAATAAATGCAATGAATCGATTTATATTCGGGAAATAAATATGTGAAAGATTGGAGAACAGAGGAGCGGACGACCCTGGGAGACACAAGACCCACGGCTACTTCGATCGGTCACTGTGAAATAACTACTGCTCTGAATGGTACGAATCCCTCCCCAGATTTTCATCTTGGCCTGATGAACAGAATAAATGCAATTAATCGACCCTATTCGGGAAATAAATATGTGAAATATTGGAGAACAGAGGAGCGGACGACCCTGAGAGACACAAGACCCACGGCTACTTCGATCGGTCACTGCGAAATAACTACTCTGAATGGTACGAATCCCTCCCCAGATTTTCATCTTGGCCTGATGAACAGAATAAATGCAATTAATCGACCCTATTCGGGAAATAAATATGTGAAAGATTGGAGAACAGAGGAGCGGACGACCCTGGGAGACACAAGACCCACGGCTACTTCGATCGATCACTGTGAAATAACTACTCTGAATGGTACGAATCCCTCCCCAGATTTTCATCTTGGCCTGATGAACAGAATAAATGCAATTAATCGACCCTATTCGGGAAATAAATATGTGAAATATTGGAGAACAGAGGAGCGGACGACCCTGAGAGACACAAGACCCACGGCTACTTCGATCGGTCACTGCGAAATAACTACTCTGAATGGTACGAATCCCTCCCCAGATTTTCATCTTGGCCTGATGAACAGAATAAATGCAATTAATCGACCCTATTCGGGAAATAAATATGTGAAAGATTGGAGAACAGAGGAGCGGACCACCCTGGGAGACACAAGACCCACGGCTACTTCGATCGGTCACTGTGAAATAACTACTCTGAATGGTACGAATCCCTCCCCAGATTTTCATCTTGGCCTGATGAACAGAATAAATGCAATTAATCGACCCTATTCGGGAAATAAATATGTGAAAGATTGGAGAACAGAGGAGCGGACGACCCTGGGAGACACAAGACCCACGGCTACTTCGATCGGTCACTGTGAAATAACAACTCTGAATGGTACGAATCCCTCCCCAGATTTTCATCTTGGCCTGATGAACAGAACAAATGCAATGAATCGACCCTATTCGGGAAATAAATATGTGAAAGATTGGAGAACAGAGGAGCGGACGACCCTGGGAGACACAAGACCCACGGCTACTTCGATCGGTCACTGTGAAATAACTACTACTCTGAATGGTACGAATCCCTCCCCAGATTTTCATCTTGGCCTGATGAACAGAATAAATGCAATTAATCGACCCTATTCGGGAAATAAATATGTGAAAGATTGGAGAACAGAGGAGCGGACGACCCTGAGAGACACAAGACCCACGGCTACTTCGATCGGTCACTGTGAAATAACTACTACTCTGAATGGTACGAATCCCTCCCCAGATTTTCATCTTGGCCTGATGAACAGAATAAATGCAATGAATCGATTTATATTCGGGAAATAAATATGTGAAAGATTGGAGAACAGAGGAGCGGACGACCCTGGGAGACACAAGACCCACGGCTACTTCGATCGGTCACTGTGAAATAACTACTACTCTGAATGGTACGAATCCCTCCCCAGATTTTCATCTTGGCCTGATGAACAGAATAAATGCAATTAATCGACCCTATTCGGGAAATAAATATGTGAAATATTGGAGAACAGAGGAGCGGACGACCCTGAGAGACACAAGACCCACGGCTACTTCGATCGGTCACTGTGAAATAACTACTACTCTGAATGGTACGAATCCCTCCCCAGATTTTCATCTTGGCCTGATGAACAGAATAAATGCAATTAATCGACCCTATCCGGGAAATAAATATGTGAAAGATTGGAGAACAGAGGAGCGGACGACCCTGGGAGACACAAGACCCACGGCTACTTCGATCGGTCACTGTGAAATAACTACTACTCTGAATGGTACGAATCCCTCCCCAGATTTTCATCTTGGCCTGATGAACAGAATAAATGCAATTAATCGACCCTATTCGGGAAATAAATATGTGAAAGATTGGAGAACAGAGGAGCGGACGACCCTGAGAGACACAAGACCCACGGCTACTTCGATCGGTCACTGTGAAATAACTACTACTCTGAATGGTACGAATCCCTCCCCAGATTTTCATCTTGGCCTGATGAACAGAATAAATGCAATGAATCGATTTATATTCGGGAAATAAATATCTGAAAGATTGGAGAACAGAGGAGCGGACGACCCTGGGAGACACAAGACCCACGGCTATTTCGATCGGTCACTGTGAAATAACTACTACTCTGAATGGTACGAATCCCTCCCCAGATTTTCATCTTGGCCTGATGAACAGAATAAATGCAATTAATCGACCCTATTCGGGAAATAAATATGTGAAATATTGGAGAACAGAGGAGCGGACGACCCTGAGAGACACAAGACCCACGGCTACTTCGATCGGTCACTGCGAAATAACTACTCTGAATGGTACGAATCCCTCCCCAGATTTTCATCTTGGCCTGATGAACAGAATAAATGCAATTAATCGACCCTATTCGGGAAATAAATATGTGAAAGATTGGAGAACAGAGGAGCGGACGACCCTGGGAGACACAAGACCCACGGCTACTTCGATCGATCACTGTGAAATAACTACTCTGAATGGTACGAATCCCTCCCCAGATTTTCATCTTGGCCTAATGAACAGAATAAATGCAATGAATCGACCCTATTCGGGAAATAAATATGTGAAAGATTGGAGCATAGAGGAGCGGACGACCCTGGGAGACGACCCACGTCTACTTCGATCGATCACTGCGAAATAACCACTGCTCGGAATGGTACGAAACCCTCCCCAGATTTTTATCTTGGACTGATGAAGAGAATAAATTCAATTAATTGACCCCATTCGGGAAATATGTGAAAGATTGAAGAACAGAGGAGCGGGCGACCCTGGGACACGACCCACGGCTACTTCGATCGGTCACTGCGAAATACCTACTGCTCTGAATAGGCAAAAATCCTGCCCCAGAAGCTTAGGAAGCTTACTGGACGAGATCAACGAGGTAAGAACAAGTGACACACTTACCCTGTTTAATAGTAAAACGGGCTGACTTGACTCCAACAACAAGCGAGGCTTCTCAAACGGCACGGGCACGACCTACTACTATACTAGAGACCTGGCCATCCGCAAAGCTCCCAGCAACGGGGTAGTAGTTCTGACAATCGCCGCTTGGCTATAAGATTTGGCGCTAGCTCGCACTATTCGTTACCACGTGACTTGCCGAAACCCCGGCAATGCAATTCCCAGGCGAAAATCTGGACTGGTCCCACAATGGTTCCAGTTGAATCTGGACTGGTTCCAGTTGGATGTTTGATGGTCCCGGAGTGGTTCCAGTTGAATGTGAATGGTCCCAGCTGGATTCCCAAGTGGGGTGGCTGGTTCCACTTTGGTGACATCAATGGTACCACTCTGGTCTCAGATGGTTCCAGAAGTTCCAGCTGGAGCCTCACAGGTACCATTTTGTTCCCAGAATGGTCACTTGAGTCTCCAAGTTGGGCAGCTTCCCAGCTTCCCCCTTTAAGATTTCATCTTGTCCACACTTGCCATATATCCTTCTGGTTTTGTTTGATCTATTACTCTGATCAATTTTAGCGCATGCATGATCTCTTTTTATTGCTGTTTATCCAGGTGCGCGCGTCTGCGATCAAATATATGCTGTATCCTTGTAACTCCAATTCGTGCAGATATTCTCATCTGAAGGTGAATATCATCGCAAGGTACTAAGTACTAGAGAAATGTCAAAAAATACATCTCAACAACAACAAAAACTAAGCTAAATAATTAGAAGAAAGAAAACGAAAAAGAAGAAAAGATAATAGACCTCTACCTGTTTGTAAACAAATGACGTCATAATGTTCGACAGCGCCACGAGTTTGGTAGAGTTGAACTACGTTCAAAGCTAGTGGCGAACAAGGTCGCGCCTGAAAGCCACGGTCTTCAGGGGATTACGATGGTCTCTGAAAGGGACGCGACCTTCGGTCCTACTTTCTTTCAGCGAACAATTGCTCATTCGTGGAACCCAGCTTTCCCCTTCCGATCTGTTTTGGTTTCGGTCTGTCTACCAACGTCATGATGACGTTTGTCGGGTAGAGGTTTATTGCAGAGGCTTATGCAATGTGAAGACGCCACGGCTGCTACAAATTCAAACTTCAAACGGCGAGAGCAGAGAGGGAGAGGAGAGGGCGAGAGTGGCAGGTGGCAGTTGGACCCGTCGTAGCAAGTTCGTTTGTCTTCAGTTGCCGTCGCAAGGATGGTAGATCTCCTGTGCAGTATTTGCGTGTGTTTTAGTGAGCTTTCTGAGACAATGCGATGACAATGGTTCCTATATGCATCACATTGTCGATTTTCCGGAAGAGTTTTGACGCTAAGAAGACGTAAACGGCGTAGGGGCAAGAACGCACTGTGAAACGCCAATCGGACTGCACGTCGCGAATGTTTGCAGGTATGAGTGATGACCGTGATTTTTTGATGCCTATTAATTAGATGTTTCATTTTAGAAACTTAGGAGGAACTTGAAGAGAAACAGGATAAGAAGATTCCGAACGTACGGTGAAGAGGAAGGTGGTGTATGTCACGACGTGCTTGGAGAACAGGAGTGTTATGTGTCATCTTCTCCAAGAAAATACAAGATGTGAGGTGGCCAACGACCGAAAGCTCCGTGAGTGCATCGCGCACACACGCATATGCCTTGTCTAGACACAGTGAGTGATCAGAATTATACTACGTAGTATGTACATGTAGAGATGTATTGATTATTTATTTCTGCTCAGTGTATGCTTTTAGCAGAATAAACGGTATTTACTTGAGAAATATGTGCATTTCTACGCATTATTTTCGGTCATGAATTCAGTGGTCCCAGCTTGCTTAGTGGTCGGATCTCGGACCACTTAGCAGACGGGTCTGCTGGGTCACTAAGTGGTCCCACACTCAAAGTGAGACCTATCCAATAAACCACTTTGAAGTGGTCCCACTCCAGATTTTTGCCTGGGATGGTGGGCTGTGTTGACGACGACGAAGCAGTAAGAGAGAGAATAGCGCGTGCTTTGCAACAGCCTGTGTAGCACGAAACACGGTGGCAAGAGTGATAGTGTCATTCCCTCTCCCCAATAATGCTATGTGGCGCTTGCAGTGGTCACTACTGTAACTATGCCATGACCCGGCTCTCCCATAGGCGATCGCCAGTTGTCAGAATATGTCGTGAGCACGGAGACAGAATAGCCAGTCATATGCCAACGCAATCGGCACATAGCCTCGTTCCCAGGGTCGAACTAGAGCTTCTCCTATCTTGAATATGTGTTGTTGAAACTCGTATGTGGAGAAAAAAGAGGAGCTGGTGGCCATCTCACCTGCATGGACTTTTAGCCTCTTCTTTTAGTTAAGCTAGCGTGGGCACGCTCACTTGTTCGGATTAAAGCGAATACTTGGACCCGCTTTGAGTCCTTCTGTTCTTCACATTTTGGTGCCGAAACCCGGGATCGGGGAGTGAAGCCGTCATCCTTTCTTCATCGATTCAAGTTTTACAGCGACAGGCTTTCACCTTCCGTTGAACAAAGAGCTATGGAGAATTTGTGGGCGAAGCGCGCGTCCAGGAGAGCGCAGAACACCAAGATTATTCGAGATGCAACTACTCTTCTGGCTACTCCGAATTTCACAATGGAAGCGGTCAAGTCCCTCAAGGATCGACTTGAAAAGAGCAACGGAGGACTTGACCGAATCAACGCTCAGTATGAGGAGTTCATACCTGCAGCCGAAGCCGAAGCGGAGTTCCTTGCAATCGCCGAATATGAAGATCAGGCTATCGGAATGATATCGACCTTGCAAGCGCACTACAGCCGACTGCAAGTACAAAGCGAAAGCAGCAGACAGCGACTTTTAGGACAGGACGCGACAGCAACGAACGTCACGAGCCAGAGATCAGAACTTAGGTTTAAAGGTCCCAAGCTGCCCGTACTTAAAATAACCCCCTTTGACGGGGACTACGGGCAATGGACATCGTTCTGGGAACAGTTCAAGGGTACCATTCACGATAACACAGGTCTGTCCGTCTCGGATAAGTTTCATTACCTGCGCCTTCATCTGACTGGTCTTGCCGCATCAGCCATAGCAGGGTTACCTACCACAGCTTCATGTTATGAAGATGCAATACGTCTTCTACGAGAACGTTTCGGAGACATCAAACAGATCCGCCAGTTGCATCTTCAACGGATCCGCAATTTACCTACTGTTAAATCAGTGCACGACGTTGCAGGATTACGGAACCTCTACGATCACGTCGAAGTTAATATGAGAAGCTTAGAAACAGCCGGTGTGCAGCCTGCCTCTTATGCAGCTATGCTAGCAGAAATCCTTACCCAGTCTCTACCTCGTCAACTGGCTGTGGAGTACAAACGTGAGGCACTTCAGTCAAGCCTCTCATCCGCAGCCACTGGGGCCGGCACTGAGGCAAGTTCTTCAGCAGAAGGCAGTTTGTCCGACGAAGATCTGAAAAGGCTCTTAAATTTCCTCAGGATAGAGGTTGAGAGCAGAGAAGGGTCCCAATGGTCACAAAATAATAAAACAGATGGAATCGAGCAGGGCCACAAGAAAGGAGTGCGCCCTAAAGCCCTCCCATCTGCTTCTGCTCTTCACTCATCGTCTGCTACAAAAGAGGAATGTTTGTTCTGCAAGCAGGCTCATAAGACTCAGACCTGTGCATCTCCCATGCTCTGGGATAGAAAGTCAGCCTTATTATCAAAGGACTTTCGCTGCTTCCGTTGCACGCTAAAGGGTCACAGAGCCAAGGATTGCAAAGTTCGAATTTTCTGTTCCAGATGTCAAGGAATGCATGCACTTGCCGTGTGCAGGAAAGAGAGTGTACCCAAGCACGTTGGAGAGAGTACAAATCTTGCAGCACAGTCGACACCTTGTAAGAGGTCCAGGCCTACCGCTTCACGAGAAAATGCTGTTGAAGTCCTCCTGCAGACGTTCAGAGCTTGGGCTGTAACCCCGCGAAGATGTATGTACGTCAGGGGAGTAATCGACGGTGGCAGCGATCGCACCTTCGTGTCCGAGGCTTTGGCGAGCATTTTGCGTTTGCCGATAGTCGATGAAATATCCCTTAGTATTACGACCTTCGGCTCTAACAAGGCTACGTCGCCGCAAAGAAGGAAGATCGCAAGTTTGAGACTTCGATCTCAGTATGACATGCAAGAGCGGGAGATTCAGGCAGTCGTCATTCCGGTGATCTGCCATGATATCCGATCGGCGTCTTTTGATCTGCAGTTCGTCAACGAGCTCAAAGAACAAGGCAAGGACCTTGCAGATGAGCTCTGCTTTCCAGGAGACATGTCGTGCGAAGGCGTTAGTATTTTGATCGGCCCTGATCACATGTGGGCCATTCTTACCGGTGACATCTTGAGGAAGAGTGGATCTGAGCGGCTTGTGGCCTTGAACTCTATATTAGGCTGGACCATCCAAGGGCCTACGCCACTCTCCTCACAGATCGAGTTTCAAGGGCACGCCCAGAGTCACCTGTCAACAGTTGCCTGTGTTCTTCGTGCTCATTCTTCGGTGGAAGTTGTTGGCTCTACCGACGACAGCAGCACATGGGAACCAACTCTTCGTGCGTTCTGGGACATAGAAACCATGGGTCTGACCACCGGCAAGGCAACTTCAGACCACCCAGTGTTTGAACACTTTTCGCAAACCATAAAAAAAGATGGACAAAGGTACGACGTAACCCTACCGTGGAAACGTGATCCGGTTGGTTTCCTTGAAGACAACTATAAAGTTTCTCTGACTCGCCTTAAGAAGCTTGTTGCGCACTTGAAGCGGACGGAAGGATTGCTTCTTCGGTACAACGGCGTTATAAGGGAATACTTCAACCTCGGCCACGCAGAGGTCGTCGATACTGATGCCGAAAGCAAGGGCCCGGTCTACTACATGCCACACTCCGCAGTCATCCGAGAAGACCGCGCTACGACAAAAGTTAGGGTCGTCTTTGATGTCTCATCTCACGCCCCCCAGTGTCCGTCGTTGAATGAGTGCTTGGACAAAGGCGTGAACTTGAATCCTGATATACTACAGCTGTTAATCCGATTCAGGAGCTTCAAGATTGCGCTTACGGCTGACATTGAAAAGGCCTTTCTTCAGGTTCAAGTTCGTGAAAAGGATAGGGATGTATTCCGTTACATTTGGTTTGAGCAACAACCGGACTGTGGGACATACGTGGGTGACTCAGAAGGGCTCCAAACACTACGCATGACAAGAGTACCCTTTGGAGCGACGTCCAGTCCGTTCCTTCTGTCAGCAACCATTCAACATCATCTCAATGGCATCGACGGCAATCTAAAGGCAACAGCCGAAAAGCTACGGAAGTCCTTTTATGTCGATGATTTGGTCACTGGCGTCGATCCGGAAGAAGAAGCAAGGAAACTGTACGAAGACGCAATGCTTATAATGAAAGCCGCTGGAATGAACCTTCGTAAATGGACGAGCAACAGCGTGAACTTACAAGTCATGTTTGATGGTGGGCTATCCTGCGAGGCAACATCATCGATATCAGATATCTTGAGTCCACAAAAGATTCTGGGAGTGTCGTGGGATAAGGCACGGGACTTGTTGCAAGTGTCCTTGAAGTCTTTGTTTACCTTCCTCCTGGAGACAGGCGACACAAAAAGGTTCGTCTTACAAGCCTCTTCTAGGGTCTTTGACCCCTTGGGCTTCATGAGCCCGTTTACAATACGCGTGAAGAGACTATTTCAGCAACTCTGGATCGATGGAGTGGATTGGGATGACAAACTTCCAGACCAAGCTCAGTTGGAATGGAAGGCGTGGTGCAGAGAATTGCCCACTCTGCGTCTCGTCAGCGTGTGCCGACACGTTGGGATATACTCTTCGAACGGAGCCAGACACGTGACTCTTTATGCTTTTTCAGACGCCAGCATGCATGCGTACGGAGCAGTCGTGTACGCTTGCGCGCAAGAGTCACATTCAGATGTTAATCTACTGGTGTCCAAGTCCAGGGTTGCCCCTCTGAAAGAACTCACACTTCCCAGGCTGGAGTTGATGGGAGCGCTCGTGGCTGCAAGGCTCGTCAACTATGTTCGAACAGCCTTAGAGGACTGCGTAGTTGAATGCCATTACTGGACGGATTCGACAATTGTGCTCGCTTGGATCCGTCACCATCCGTCCCGTTGGAATCCTTTCGTAGCCCATCGAGTTTCAGAAATACGCACATTAAGCAATCCTGATATGTGGAAGCATTGTGTCGGTGAAGACAATCCCGCAGATTTGATAACCAGAGGGATCTCGGCACATCGTTTGGTGGAGGAGGATTTTTGGTGGCACGGTCCAAAATGGCTGAAGGATGATCCTTCTGAGTGGCCAAATGCCAATGGTTTCAACGACACTGACGTCGAGTTGCGAAAATCTTCCGCAGGGAAACAAAACGAACTCGTTCTCCAAGTCACTTCGCAATTCGTCGAAGCTATTATAGATGTCCAGAGGTTTAGTTCGTTGGACCGGCTTTTGAGAGTGACCGCATACGCCCTCCGTTTTACGTCAAACTGCAGGAACCTAAATCAGAAGTTAGAGGGACCTCTTTCTACGAACGAGCTGCACGAAGCGAAGTTTTATTGGGTCCGCGTTGTACAGAATGAAGTCTACGACCTCAAGAAAGGGAAAAACAATTCACAATCGTTTCTCTTGAAAGATCTGCCATTTTTTGAAGACGAACTACGAGTCATTCGGTTAAAGGGACGGTTGCAACACCTAGAAGATAGCGACCGAGTGAAGTACCCCATTATATTACCTGCCGAGCATCATTTCACTACCTTGCTTGTACAGTGGGCTCATGAGCGAGTGTTTCACGGAGGAGTGGAATCCACCTTGGCGGAACTACGAGAACAGTTTTGGGTGCAACGGGCTCGCCAGACGGTCAAGAGAGTTCTCAAGAAGTGCACCTTATGTGCACGATTTAGAGCTCGGAGAGTAGCCGTACCAACGGCTCCGCGACCTGGCTTCCGCGTAGCAGCAAGTGAACCATTCCGTACTGTTGGGGTTGACTTTGCGGGCCCCCTGTATGGAAGAAAGAGCACAAACAAGTACTATATCGTCCTCTTTACCTGCGCTGTGACGAGGGCTGTACACCTTGAGCTCACACCATCTATTACAGCTGAAGCATTTCTCATGGGCTTAAGGAGGTTCGTGGCAAGAAGAGGTGTACCGACGACTATCTATTCGGATAACGCCCGCAGCTTCAAGCGAGCGGACAAGGAGCTGCGGGCACTCTGGAACACGACAAAGGATCTTCAGGTGAATGACTACCTGACACATCAAAACATCACCTGGAGATACATCTTGCCCGGAGCCCCCTGGTGGGGGGGCTGGTGGGAAAGACTCGTCCGGACAGTGAAGACTGCTCTTCGTAAAGTTCTGGGGAAAACGTCACTCGGCTTTGAAGAACTCAGAACAGTAATGACCGAAGTTGAGGCGGTAGTCAACTCCAGGCCACTCACGTACGCTAGCTGCAGTCCGGACGAGTCAAACGTATTACGTCCATCTCACTTTCTCGTGGGCAAGAGAGTTATCGCCCTGCCGACGCAGCCAGCAACACAGTATGACGACCAAAACCAATCAACGAAAGATCAACTGACGCGTAAAATGCTCTACAGAGAAAAGTTGATGCAGCACTTTTCGAGACGCTGGAGACGCTAGTATCTCTTGCAACTCCGGTCAGCACATCATTTTGATTCTACGTCCTCCAAGAGGCTACTACCTGGCGACGTAGTTGTGATTGAAAGCAACAGGCCGAGGAACCTATGGGACATCGGCAGAATCATGGAAACCTACGAAGGTCAGGATGGTCACGTAAGATCGTGCCTCCTTAAACGCCAAGATGGCAAGACAACGAAAACTCCCGCACAGCATCTCTACCATCTTGAAGTATGAACACCATATTTCGCGGCGGGAGGATGTTGAAACTCGTATGTGGAGAAAAAAGAGGAGCTGGTGGCCAGCTCACCTGCATGGACTTTTAGCTTCTTCTTTTAGTTAAGCTAGCGTGGGCACGCTCACTTGTTCGGATTAAAGCGAATACTTGGACCCGCTTTGAGTCCTTCTGTTCTTCACATGTGTGATTACCGCATAATGGGGATTATTTCGGAGTTGGAGGCGAACGGCGTGATAAGGACGGCGACCGTGGCGCCATCTAGAATCGGGAACATCGTGAATCGGAGTTGCTCCCCGACTGGTATGGCCTCTTAACTCGCTTAAGTCCCCGAGACTATAATGAATTAGCATCGTCCATTGGACGATATACGGCAAGAAGCACTGACCACAAGAGTCACCTGTGATGCTTTAGGCATGGATTCAGAGTAAAATTTGATCTTGTCGACTTATATAACGTGGGAAACTGAACACTTTATTCTCGTCACATGTATTAAGCCACTTAGCTCGTTTAAGTACCCTAGACTATCATGGATTATCGTAGCCCACTCGACGATATTGCATCAGCAAGAAGCATTGACCACAAGAGTTTAATGTCACCTGTGATATGTTTTAAAATAATGATCCTTCATATAGTTTGGGCTGTAGAAGGCAGAAGAAGGCCAGTATTATATGTAAATAGACAAATAAATATGCTGCACGTTGTTTAGTCCTCTTATACAACTATTCACCTCGTTTTCGCTTCAGTTTTGAAATGACCATTTGCAGAGGCCTGACTACTCAGCCTCCATGCGCTTCGTAATGTACGCCTGCATTTCATGAATGCCGATCGACAACTGCGAGGAATATCAATGCAGTACGACAATAAGAATAGATGTCATCTTTATTATATCGGTGTTTTAGCAAAGAGAAAAGAAAGATGTTGTGTACCGTGCATAGTCGTAATATGGCTACATGTGCAGGTGTGAACGTGAGGGGAATTGCATGTGGAACAATATTATTGCTGGTACAGTTTCAGCACACTTCGATTTACACTCAGAAAGAATGAACCTTCACATAACATCATAATGTTGTACATATGCTGTTTACGAGTCTAACCAAATACATGATATCTCCAATGGTTGCGCACAAAGTATGTTTGCTCATTTTGGCATCGGAAGCCGCGGCGCAGTTTGTCCTTTGCTACTGGCGTAGGGAAAACGTTGTTACATCAGCCGAATTTGATGTCAGAAAATGCACTCTATTTTGGTAAAGACAGTGAAAACGCTTTCGCTCAACGAACATTTTTCACACTTGGTTTTGAAACCATGTTGTGCATAAGTAAGGGAGACTGGGGCAGTTGTCACATGGATAAGTTGTCGCACTGTCTACTAAAAGAAAATGAAACGCAGCAGCTGGGCAGTTTCCGCAGCCTTTGTTAGCGGCATAAGTAACCATGCACAAATTGAATAAACTTTCACTACCACGGAGAACGTATTTGCGAGTACACAGAGCAAAACGTGTTCCAGTGCCGAGGAAAAGCAAAATTTCCCGTGACAAAATTCAAAATTTGCAGAATGCGCATAAAAGACGTAAAGTATGTACATGTCTGTAATATTTATTCATTATTTGGGAATCTTTTCATGCCTTTCTCGGCGGAATACGTTCATTGGTGCAGTGCACAGGGTAACTTGTTCGGAGACTGCGCTGGCAGAGTAACTAACACCGCAACAACAACAACAACATAGATGAATGGATGATGATGATGATGTGGGATGTTTCCCTGCGTTGAGTGCAGGACCCTACCCCATAACACCGCAAAATGTATCTGCAGCAGGCCGCTTCGTGGATTTTTCTGGTACACTTAGGGATCGCGTTATATTTTCGGAAATGGGAAGGAAAAAATTAGCGTCCTTCCTGCTTTTGCAACGAGGAGTAATGCGATAGCAATCGTTGAACTTATAAGAATATGCGGAGATAATTTTGAATTGTGCGTAATGGCTCGAAGATATGGGTCAAATTTAGGAGCACAACTCCAAAGAGTTCTGGTGTAATGCTAGAAACGATAACGCGCTGTGGGGCTTGGCGTGATGAAAAACTTTTTGGTCACATCATGAGTACCTTATGTAGCACAAATAAGCATCTCGCAACGTAGAGGCCCGATGTGAAAGTGTCCCTCAATGAATTTGAAGGTCGCACAACGTGGCAACCGTCCACCTCCCACCTCCACATCCTTTAAGGGGCCAAAAACGAGCTTCATGCGCAAGACCCGTGGATGCCATACGACTACATTTTTTCCCCTTTACAGCGGCCAGGAGGACTTGTGCTCCTGCCAGAGTAATACTATTGCATATTGCTTCTGATATGCTTCACAGAATCGGTACGTCTCAGCGTGTCAAGTTCACAATCAACCTCAAAGTCGGTTGTCGTGCCGGTGGCAAACACTTCAGATGAATGATGCACACTAATTTTCTTCCTTTCTTTCTTCTTTTTGCTGTGGAATTCGAGAGTCATTGATTTTAATTATCTGAAGCATTCATATGAAACCTGCGGGGATGACGACAGGCCTATATGGATATACTGTAACGCGTAGACAAAGGCCATCAACATGGGCCGAATATGACAGTTTGTTCATGTTGACGACGAAGCATGACGTCGCTTTCCCGCCTTCACAGTCTTGCTTGCGAGGTATAATATAACATAGCATTCCGATGCCCCCAGCTTCCTCGTGATAACATGACCTAGTAGACACACCCAGTGCTATGCTGTACTACGCACTCCTAGCTGCCAGCGATCTGTACACAGGGAACGGGGAAGAGTCAGAAACTTGTCCGCGCTGCGCCCACGCTTTCCGTGGCGCCATCTATCGTCTGAGCCGAGTTTTCGGTGCAGAGACACAGGGATTTCTGAGGAGCGAGCCCAATAACTCTGTCGCATTAAAACTATGACAGTCCTCCGCGGTCTCCCTTATGTAGCGGCGGAAACATGCATTTGTTTGAAAATTGATCTAGGACAACACATCGCCACCTTGCCTTCTTGAGCTATTTAGGGGTATAATAACAGTACGTACACTTCCTTCATTGAAACACATTTTCATACCATCACATCACAAAGGTGCAATGCTTCAGTACTAAAATATTAACAATGTATGCAAACACTAACAGCACAGACACTGACAACTTCAGATGTCCGCACGCTTTGCGTACACACGTTTCCAAACAGTACACACAACACTCATGGGAGAACAAAATTCTTATATAGTCGTGTGCAACCTAGGAACCTCAGATGCTGTAGGTGCAGCTTCAACTATTTGTTCGTGGCATGTTGTTACAAAAATAATATTTGAAAAAAGTGTCATTAACCTCATCTCTCTCATAATTTTCTCATTCAGTTGGCAGATAGGATGGAGTTCTTTGGTTCAACACGACGACAGATGATGTATCACGAAAAACGAAAAAAACATCCGTGAGTCTGCAAATTATTTTGTTAACAACATCATAGCGCATTTATAACGGCATATCCGCCTCAATGACAAGAATTACTACTCCCGAGAGTTGAAGATGACGATGAGACCATGCACATGTAATGACTGCGAGTGATCCATTACAAGTTGACTTTGGACCACTTCGTGAGAAACAGAGTACACTCGTTAAATCATATCGCTTACCAATGATTTCTGCAGGTAACCGTAACAGCTGAGTAAAAAGGTAGCAAAGCCGCTGAATTTCACGTCGCCGGACACACTGCAACAGTGCGTTGAGTTTCCACACTACAAGTCTACACAGGATTATAAATGGCTCCAACGAACACTGATCAAAGTTGTATCAAACGTTGTATCCGTTGAGACTTGAGAATTCCTACCAGAGATGAGTCAACACAACAGGGCTAATTAACGCTTTCAGGAGAGAGGTATAAGCAGATACATTGCGTCAGCGAATCCCTCCGGAAAGCCACATAGCAATACCCTGGCTATTTTCCGACCGACTATCGTTGGCCTTTATATAACCTTTATGCCGCGTCTATTCATATTTGGTTCATTCGAAGTTAAGGTCAGTCCATTACTCGTGGAACTGAAGGAAAAGAATAAGTGGTATCGCCGCGGGACTAGTCTTTCCGTGCGTCTAAGGTATTTATTGCCAGTAACATAATAAACGAGACAACACCACCACACACACACACACACACACAAAGAACTGTATAAGGTGAATTAGCCTCATAGCGCTTCTCACACAGCAATTAACATTTCATATAAGTCTTATTGCGGTGCAGTAATGAGGACTATGGGACGTCCTGTATTTATAGTACAGCAGCTAAAACCGGACGAGTTTGTTGCAGATCCTGAGTCCTTATCACAGTAAGTATCACGAGGATAAGACAGATTACCAGTACAACAAAACCATTATTTTGAGTGACACAATGGAGCGTCCCGAAGACCAATGCTCACAACAACAGGGCAATCTGATTCTGGTAAGGCCGCCCCTCTTGACATGTCCTTTCACGTGCAACTTCGTCATCATATCGACTCTGTTACATGAAACCGTTGAAAACAATACGAAAATGTATGCAGCCACACTACACAGGCCCATCGCAACATATCGTGCAAAAAAGAACCAACAAAATCAATCATCACGGTGAGTTTGGCACTGGTATACATGCACTAGGTCCCCCCTTTTTACTTTTTCAAGGCTGCCAACACATTGAGTGTACATCTCTACTAATGAATCTGTTTACCATCCATAATGCTCACAGAAAAGCTCTTCCTCAATCTGCACACTGCACTGGGTAGTTTGTTCGCTTCCTTAGTGCATTCCATGTTTGTCATGTGGCAGTTGTTAAGATATCTCGTTTACAGTAAAGGAGGATCGAAAAAGGCAAGGATGCTTCCCTAGAGAACAAAAATTATGCTATTGTTGACTGTCGGGTATGCAACTTGTGCTTCTCTCCCAAGCGCTGCCGTATTCGGCTCACATTATGCTTTATTTTGCCCATTTCTGTACGTTCTTTCCGAGTAATGACATTCATTGATCCTTCATTGTTCGCTTTGCAGTGAAAGAGAACCGTTGTTGAACTCATACTGTGTGACTAGAAAGCGGCCAGCTAGAACTTTATTAGAACCTTATCAGGCTGGTTTCACAATTTTACTGTAGCCAGTCATGATATGAAAAATTTTGATCTTACATGTAGTGGGGCAAATGCAAAAGTCGCATGACGTATGAGACCGCTTTACTCTTTGCAAACAAGAGGCGCCATCTGCGTGTGCACGGTGTTTATGTGGGCAAAACACACTGAGTGCAGTATGCGAATGCTTTCTGCAAGCGTCACATCGGCCATGTTGCACTGTTACCCCACTTTCGACTGTCTCCTTCTACAATGCCCGAATAATTTAGAGCTCTGAAGGAATCAGACAAGTGTCGCTACAAGACAAAGTTGTTTATGAACGGTACACAACATGACAATCCCTTGGTGCTGCATATCGACAACTGGACAGCCCAACCACAAAACCTGCCGCCGATCCCAATTGCATTGTAGTTTATCTAATATTTTTGCCGAGCCAGTTGACTGCTGATACTGTGCAGGTGTACAAGTCACTGGAAGCATACAATTGCTTCACCTTAGGCGAGCTGTTTGATCAGGGCTTTTCTGAAAACAGTGCCAATTTGCTACAGTGCAGTCATATTAGGTTGTTTATTTGTACACAAGTATCGTGAGGAAATCTCACAAAGCCGATGTCAGAGAATCTTTCCGTTTAACTGCAGCGATCAAACGATTTCTTCGTTCTGTGTTATGCGGAAGCTGACGAAAAGTGATTTCACCACCCTTCTTTCATCGGGTTGTGTAGAGGAAGGATACATGGCTTTGCAGCATGCCCACTTTGTATGAAAATAGCGATCAAATAGCGATTGAAAACGGCGGATGTTTTGCCCACACCAAGCAGCGCCGCCATTAGAGTGTGACGTTGACCATATGCAGATAAATACATGACTGTTGTATGTGCTGGTCTCCTGGCTGTTTAAAGTGCTCTTCAAGTGTCGCTTTCTCAAATTTCAAGGCCACTAATCAGCGGAGGCTCAGCCAACTTCAGATGTGACAGAACCCTGCTTCGTCACACCAAGTTCGCTGATTTCTGATCCTGGAGTCTCTTTTAATTAGAAAGTGCGACGGGATAAGTTTACCGTCAGTGTAGTCAAAATTCCATGTTGTTGTAGTCCAGTTTAAAATCAATTCATGCGCATACATTATGTACATACTTTGTTTAAACTACCACATATATAGTGACAAATTTTAAAATGACTTTGCATTCAGCATGCTTTCTGTGTGAACATTATTATGGCCCGTAGAACTGCCTTCTTAAGTGGTTAATGCCAGCGCTTTACTGGCTTTAATATTAATACATTCACAATAGGGAGGCCTATACCGGGCGTTTTACGAAGGTCCCGTGGCTGAATAATTTGTAAACAGGTGGTGATATTGAAAAGCTTTTTTTTCTTCCCTTTTTTTTTTTTGTCAGTGAGCATCCCTGAGACATTGGCCAAGGACTGTGCAGTAAGCGACTCATTTTTTATACGCTCATTAATTTAAATAAAATTCCTAATTTTTAAATTTCACTTCAGATGATTTCGGGACCTCTGTAATCGATTGTCCGATTAACTAATTGGTTTCAGTTTACATATTTCTTGCGCAAAGCAGAGCACCAATGCGCCCTTCCGCTCAGCTATCCGGCTGCCAACTACGTGTTGATCTGCCTGGTTAACCCGCGTGGAAGACGGAAGATAAGGAACAGTCATAAGAGGCATGCCTTCAGCTTCTCTAAACGACCACAGTAAACAACTATAGTACACTCTGCTCGCGGAGGATTCGTCATCATCACGATAAAGGCACACAGCCTCACCTATCGAGTGACAGCACAGCGAGCGCTGCGTACCAATCGGGTAAAGGAGGAGAGGGAATGCTGAAGAGTCTCATGTGTCTGTTCCTTATCTTTCGCTACCCCCGTGTGTAAACTAGAAGGATGAACACGTACTTGGCAACCGGATAGCTGAGTGAAAGAGCGCATTGGTATGCTGCTCCCCGCAAGAAATATGTAAACCAAAACCAATTAATTAGTCAAAAAATCACTAGTGTTGACGTGGTTTTTTTGTTGGAATATTTTTCGCTTGATGTTCCGATCGGTAAAACAGGTTCCCGGGGAACCTTCGTGAAACATCCGGTATACCGCAGCAACAGGGTTTTCTATTCGAAGGCAGAAACCTGCCATACCTGATTTGCACAGTGCCATAGGCCATATTAAAATAGATAAATACGAGAACTTTGTTGTTGTATGTAAGGCAGTAGAATGCACAAAGTTGAAAAACAGACCATCCAGATAAATATTTTCTCTTGGGCACGTTTCTCATCATTGCACTTAGTTGTACTGATCATGATGGCATGCATAATTTATCTTACTTTGCTTCAAGCATCATTGCAGTTAAGCTTCGGGCTGCGATATATCAGTTAGAAACTAATTATCCGCTACTGCACTTTATTGTGTGTAGTACGTAAGAGGACGGTATTATCTCACAAAAGTAGGCTGGCCAACTGAACGAAGAAATGGTAGTCAGTGAGCGGTCAGGGCTGCTAATCCCTCACAGCTCACATTACACAGGTTTCGTGTAAAGAAAAATAAAATGGACAATGGTATGGTAATCGAACAGCATGGCCTGTTGCCCATTGTGTCATTCCACATGATGCGATCCAATCGCGTGGCTCGACCGCCACGGATTTTGTTCATTTTTTTTACTGGTTGACCCCGTAGAGAAACCAACGACCATAAAAAAATTTCGACGAATTCGGAGGCATTTTCAGATTAGGTGGCGCTAAACATCTGGGGTTCACCTAAAAGTACCCTCACAATTTTTTTATATGTTCAAGTGGACACATTCACCAGCATTTTAGCGTTGACAGAATGCTCGTACCACGTTGGTCACGTCAATTTTTACAGCTAGCAATACAGCTAATTTATCAAATTCTGCAAAATTCACAATTTTTTCTTTGCTTTTCTCTTATATCCTGAGATATAATTTTTTACACATGTTCACCATGTGACCAGCTCCATGTCTACCAAATTTGATGTCCCTATGTGCAGGCAGTGACTCAGAAAAATATAGCAAACACACTGCGAAAACATGGATTTCTAGGCCTACAGTACGGTATGAAAGACGCTACAGCATGAGATTTATTCATATAGAATTAAAGAGCATTCCTTTACAGCCATTCTGACGTTTACAGACCTCAAATAAAATACCTTTACCCGTTTTCCCAGGAGAAGCCTTGAAAGGCACCTCACTTATAGGTGAACCCGAGATGGTTAGTGCCACCTAACGAGAAAATGCCTTTGAATTCGGCAAAAAAAAAAATTTGTGGGCGTTGGTTTCTCTACGATGTCAACCAGTCGAAAAAAATGAACAACATCTCTGGTGGTCGAGCCGTGCAATTGGATCGCTTCATGTGGATGACCCCACTGCGAAACAGCAGCACTTAGAAATGGAACATGCTCTGTCAACAACCTTATACATTTAAAAAAGCTTCTCATATCGGCAACCACGATATACATAAAAGTACGTTATTTTAGTAGTTTTACAGTTCAAATAGAAAATATGACTAGGTATATGTGTTACTTCTTCAGAACATAAGTATAGTTACTACTATTTCGATAGTGAGAAAATCACACAGACAGGGACCTCAAAGTTCCCCTTGGGGAACAGCCTCTGCATAAATTACCAATCCACAACAAAATATATGGGGTATTACGTACTATATGTCCTCATAGTGTATGAACAGGACAGTTACATAGTAATGAACACAACAGTGCAATTATCACAACTAAGTACAGTCTCGGGCAGCCATAGATCCAAAGCAAAGTTGCCCATCTGTGAAAGCTAAAAGTTTCCAGCATGAAAGTAAAAAGCATGTTGACGGAATATAGTGGCTGATCAGTGGCATTCTGGCTATTCTTATTCTACTGTGTCTTCAATGCCTGTGCTAATGGTACTATTCACACATGTGAACCGGGGCGATTCTGCTGATACTCAGCAAAAGAATGTAGTCAGTGATCAGACACAATATACTGGAGTATACTGGGAGTATAGCTAGAAAGTGGCAATATCAGAAATTTCATTACGGCCTGCCCCTGCTGGCACATCCAACTGCTCCTATTACACGTATTGTCCTCCACACCCTTGTGTTAAAAGCTGTAACTCACACAACAGCTTAAAATTTTCTTAAGAACTTGATGCTAGATTTACTGAGTTCTTAATTGTGTACTTGGTATGTACTGAGCAACAACAAAAAAAAATTCAGAAAGCATCCTGTTTGTTAGCTATCTTCTAAATTCCCTGCTATGTTCTGCTGGTTGCCACGTTACTCATTGTGCATCATCAATGCAATCCCATTAATTCGAACTCGAAGGGAGCCCGAAGATTTCTTCAAACAAAGCAGAGTTCTGATTAAGGGAAGTTGCTCTGAATACGAGCTCGATGCGCTGGCAGCGCATAGCAGCTGCATCGGCGACGCGTCATAGTTCGCTCAGCCTTGCCACATCTCACACGATGCCAGAAATATAAGAGGCCCATTCATATTGAAAATTATTCATTAGCAAGCAAGTATCATTACATCTCAGGACAGAAAATAATCTGTTATACGCACGTCCATTCGTTTCTTCAGCCTCGACTCTATCAACATCGTTTGCGATGTTGAGCTCAACCCAATTGCGAACCACGAGAATGCAAATATTGCCAACCCAGTTAACAAAAATAGAGACCGTCATCCACGCCTTTGTGTTTGCTGCGTAGGCAACACGAAGGGTCTTAGTCCCCTTAAAACAGTGAGGCTTACTTGCTTTGCTGGTCACGAGTGAGCGCCATCGTTCCTACACTACACTACAGTGACTACAGGTCACTACAGTGACCTGTTCCTTAGACCTCCTTGGTCTGGCACAAGTATCGCCTTTATAAGTAATGGTCCTAGAGATGATAAGTAAAGTTAACAAATAAACGCGTCACTGACTAGCCAGTGCGCGGTTGTGCGGGTCCGACCAGGTGCGTAGTCGCGCGCAACAGGGCAATCTCGTTCGAATAAACTGCTGCGCATGTTCATATGCTCGAATTACAAGGCGTTTTACACATGGCATTGACGGGACTGAGCGAAGTTAAAATTATCCGGAAGTTCTATTTATGAGATTTCGAATTAACGGGTTGCACCGTACTTGTTAACATTTCCCCCCTTAATCTGTGAAAACTATGAGAAGGAATGTACGAGCATGTATATGTGTAATAGACCTCTCCTTGTTTACAAACAAATGACGTCAGATGGTACAACAGCGCTGCCAAATTGGTAGGCTGGAACTACTTTAGCAAAAAATCAATAAGTCACAAGGAAGCCACATTTAAATGTGGCTTCTCATATTGTAAGGTTTGTGTGTAATTCCTTACATATTATTAGTTGTATGGTCTTGTTGTGCTCCATTCTACCGGTAGCCCTATCTTTTCGGTAGCCCTTTCTAAAGATATCTACAGGGCTCTTCCTACTCTTCCATCTTCTGTAGCCTGAAGGGCACGAGTTTCTCTCGGAGTGCACGTGGTGTCTCTATACAAAACGAGCGCGAACTAAGTCGTAATAGCAAACCACATTCTGCACAGGTTTACACACTGACTTTCAGACGATGCATCCAACCGTTTGGTGGAGCCTTGTTTTCTTTCTGCAGTGGACTGGGAACACGCATGAAGACTCAAAATTGACTAAAAACGTGACCTCATTTGTGTGTACCACTAATACAAAGGAGCCACCCATGACCTTCGTGAAAGAATACGGCTTTGTGAAACGGCGGTGTTCTCCGTCCGCACTGTTTCGGTTTCGCTATGTCTACCAACGTCATGATTACGTCACAGAGATGTTTCTTCAGTAGAGGTCTATTACCTGTAAAGTTAGCACTGCTTATTATGTACCACAAAGAGAGACTGCAGTACAAATACCTGGTATGTGGGGAGAACTGGTAAGTGTGTCAGCACAGGCGAATATTCTTGCACAGTGACTCCACTTGCTTACCAGAAAACAAATGTTGGGATATGCATTGGCTCCTACAAAGATGGTCATTTCTTTTTGTAAAACCCCATTCCTATTGCTATACTGCACATTGACTATAGTATGTACATCCGGTATAATTCTTCGTTAGGATTCTTCAGGTGTTACTGGTTACAATACTGGACTAGGATGAGATTTCTACTGTGAGTGATAATAACAAACTTAATGCATGCTAGCTGTGGTGCTGCAGAGAGACACAATCAGTATGTGTGGATACATGAATACTGGAATATCTGGGTGTGGAATGTGCAGTTTCTCTGGAAACCTTGCACTTCCCTGGAGGGAAATGTACATCCAGAGTATCAGAGGGTGAGGAAGTATATGCATGTTAAGTCAAGCCAGAAGTTTCTCAAATAGCCCTATTCCATTCAATAAATATATATCCCCCCCCCCCTATTTCTGATATAGCTTACCGGTTGTATTTAGCCAGTATTCCACAAGGGACTTCAGAACAGACCCAGAATTTGTACTCTGAAGGAAGTTTATGATGATTCTGAAAATGTGGTAAGTCTTGTCTCAGATCTGGTAACAATAGACAGCGAGGACCACTGCAAGAAGCTACCACATTCACATGTATTTGAATTGCATCTTGTACAAACACGAAAAAAAGCACAGGAACGGGCAACTACACGGGGACAAGGTTTAACTCCAACTAACGTTTATTACAGGTCACCCTGCCCGACGGCCTCTCCCGTGTTCCCTCCTCAGGAAGTTGACCTCATGGCTCACATTGTTGTCCTGTCGCGTTCATACAAGATGCATGTCTATGACCAAAACACTCGTCGTATATTGTTGGTATTTGAACTGTGCTGCAGCAAGTACACTTTCGGCGAGCAGGAGTGACAAAAACAGACGTGTAATTTCCTGACAGCCAGCAGAGCATTGATGAATTGAAGGGACACACAGATCCAACAGCAACCAGTCCTATGCATGGATGTTCGCCGGGAGTGTGACAATAATTAGTAACATCCACAGAATCTCTTTGTTATAAACGAGATTTGCATGGGAAAGTAACTTGAGGTGCATTAAAAACACGCAAAAAAGATGTATGTTTGTTGTTGCATAGCAAAAGATGCAACAGTAAATGAATGGTGATACATATGAGTGATACACATTGTGATACACATGAACAGGAGTGGTATTTTAAGGATGTACTTGACAGAAACTTCTGGCCTGATCTTAAAGCTCCTTCAACCACAACGTGAGAGTTTCAATGAGGATTACAGGCCTTCTCAACTTGTTTCTTCTCCAGAATCAGCTTCATCTGTGGTGTAGGCATGGTTGATGCCACGTATGTGGACATATTGCACCGTTTTCTTGTTAGGATGAATGGTTGAGTCACTCCACCAGGGGTGAGCAAACAGGTCTTCCAGTTCATCCAAAGACTTGCCCTTGGTTTCTGGCAGGAACAGGAAGAAGAACAGCAGTCCTACAGTGGAGAGCCCTCCATACAACCAGAATGTTCCTGCAATGTGAGTGCAGCTTTAGTAGCTCTGTATAATTACTCTGCGCAATTTTTCCTTGTTGGAACGACTCATCCCAGTGTGTAAGCCAACTACACCGAAACATACACCTGCCTCATCCAGTATTTTACCTCTTATGTTACCGTGCTTGTAGTTGTTTAAAATAACTCATAACGGTTATTCAGTCATGGCCAGCCTTGTAGTACAATTTACTTACATAAAGGTCATTCCATGCCAAACGTCCCAGACATTGCGACCATCCCTGATTTCTTTCAAGTAAATTGTGGTTGATTGCTCCCATGCAGCAAATGCACTCCCGGCTTATTTTTGGCGCAAAAATTTTTTTCGCGCCGTGGCCGCTTCTTAAAGATTACGATTTCACATGTAACGTACCCGGCGAAAGAAAATTTTAACAAAATAGCGTTTGCGCATATTCCAACCAAATCTCTCCTGAGTGAATGCACAGCATAGTACTTTCGTGTCAAATACGTTGAAGGTTGCTGAGCACTTTTTATTGAAAGTTTATGACCCGAGAAAACTGTGAAATTTCGGGAACTTTTGGAATTTGTTACGGAACTCTGAAATTCTTTCATAGCTATGTAAGCTATTTAATGCTGTTGTGTAGGAGGCATAGAACATGTCAAAAATATGTTGACCCGTGCAGACTTGGAAGGGTAAGCAGAAAAAAATCATGAATTTCGGAAATATTGCTTTTTACCACATATTCAGCCTTCAATTACACACTGAGGTGATCCTGATATAAATATGAGACCAATTGCATTTGATAATACACGCCTTCAACAGTTATTCGACAAAGTTTCATCAGAACACTTTTTGTTTTCGCAGCGGAAAACATTTTCTCACTGGACCCCCCGCACTAATCCGGCACTGCCCCGCAAGGCTGCTTCACCCCAAGACGCATCGCCTCTGTGGCGGCCAAACGCACATGGTGTTGCCCAAAGCAATTTGCGTTCTTAAGCAAAAAAAAAAAAAAAAAAAGTAACAGTCTATAGAAATTAATATTCCAATCTCCAGGTTCTCACGAGAACGGCCTACTGCAGCGACGCAGTTCAGTCGGAGCACTCGGCCTAGGGATGTACTTCGGTGACAACGGGCACGGCCGGGCCATAACCATAACCATAACCATAATCTGTTCGAGCGATGATGCACACAACGCTTACTAACACTGACTCTACGGCACCAGCCAATAAAGGGTTCGGGGGATCAGGGCCGGCGAGAGGGTGGGGCAGCCGGGGATGGCGCCTCAGGGCCCGGGGCACTTCCGGGGCCCGTACAACCCAAGGCCCGTCGTAATCATTTTAAGAAGAAATACTTGGACGGTGTTAGGCGTAAGGAAGGGGCCCGGACATGACCCATCGCTGGGGCCCGTAATTTCCCTCGCCGGCCCTGAGGAGGATATGTTTAATGATGATAAAAAAATGAAGGGAAAGGTTGGTCATGATGGAGGCTTGCTATTCCCAAAAGCAAAGAGCAACAAACAAAAAGGAAGAAGGAGAAACGGAGACACGAAAAAAAAACAGCTCCTTCGTCGACAACGACAACTTCACTCTTTCGGCTACCACCAAAGAACGCAAAAACAGAAGGGAAGACTCAAAACTGTCCAGGTGATGTCATTGAATATAAGGAGCTACCTCAGGAGTACAGTGTCTCCTCTGATCAAAGTGAGCTAGATGTAATAGGTGCAGACCCGTCATCGAAGTACATCTCTGACTCCGGTGATCCTTGTGTACTGCGCCACCGCAGAAGGCCGTTCTCATGAGTACCTGAAGCTTCGAAAGTTAATTTGTACATACAACACGTTTTTGCAGGCAACGCAGATCGGTTTGGGCAGCTCCCGTGTGCATTTGGCAGCCGCGGCGGCGATGCATCTTGGCGGTGATGCAGCCTTGCGGGGCAATGCCGGATGAGTGCGGGGGTGGTCAAGTTAAAAAAAAAATTATTTCACTGCTAAAAGAAAAAGTGTTTCGATGAAACTTTGTAAAATAAATGTTCAAGGGGCGTATTATCAAATGCAATTGGTCTCATAATTTTATCGGGACCACCTCAGTGTGCAATTGATGGCTGAATATGTGGTAAAAAGCAATATTTCCGAAATGTATGCTTTTTTTTCACGTACTCTTCCAAGTCTGCGCGCCTCAAAATATCTTTAACACGTCCTATGCCTCCTACACAACAGCGCCAAAGAGTTTCAGCAGCTATGAAAAAATTGCAGAGTTCCGTAAAAAATTCCAAAAGTTACCGAAATTTTACAGTTTTCTCGGGTCATAAACTCTCGATAAAAAGTGTCGATTAACCTTCAACCTGTCTTGGCGCGAAAGTATTGTGCTTTGCCTTTACTCAAAACAGATTTGGTTGGAATTTGCGCAAAAGCTATCAAATCTCAATATTCAAGAGACAGCCACGACGCGAAAAATATTTTTGTGGGAAAAATAAGCCAGAAGGGCATTGGCTGCATGGGAACAATCAACCACAATTTATATGAAAGAAATCGGGGATGGTCGAGCGCAATGTCGGGGACATTTGGCATGGAATGACCCATAAGTCACTGAGATGTGCTCAAACCATGCTGAGGACAATATGAGAAGTGCTTACAAATAACTCTCTTAACCTGTGATTGACGGTGACTGACAAGATGAAAGTCGCAAAATCAACCAACCATATTTAGTGAGTGCCTCGGTGAGGGTAAGAAATGTCATGGAGACAAGGAGGTTGAAGGCCCAGCAAACTGAAGTGGCAATGGAGAAGCAGGTGCTACGTGCCCATAGGGGGTAAATCTCAGAATTGATGGTCCAAGGCATGGCTCCCAAACCTACATTAGAGGAGAGGTTTCATTTTCATGTAAACTTTACACTAGTTTGAAACAATTAAGTTCAAGGTGACACTGGACAGACACGCCCAACGCATCCCTGCCACATAGTATGTTAGTCAATACTCCGGGAAAATTGTTTCAGATTTGCAGAGACAACATGGCATGTAAATTAGTTTCATTTTATTTGTTTTACTTCCTAGGGAGCAGCCCTTCCACCTGGGCCTGAATTGCTCACTCTCTCACTAACTACTGGCCTGGCGCTCATTATACCAGAGATACATGTTTCACACCGGTTGTGATTGATGATCCCGGCTCCAGTGTACATGAGAATGTGTTGTCTTCTTCGTTTTTCTCTTTTCCTTTTCTTTTTTTTTTCTTTTTTGTCAAGCGACTGGTTTGTCTGACTCTCTGCTGAACACTGCTTCGAATTCCTCCGCACAACACAAGCTCATTACTATAGCCATTATATCAATACAAAGGGATTGAAATGCGAACAGTCTACTAATTTGTACTACCTGTATACAGGGTGTTTTCTATTCAATACAGACTGTTACTATAATGAGAGCTATGGAGGAGGACATATCCTGTTTTTGCAGGTGGGTTATACGGGCAGGCGGACATTCTGTCGAAGACAGTATGTACCGTCTTGATTACCAATTTCCTAAAATTCATTATTTCACTTTTTAATTAGAGTTTTTGGGAGAATGAGAGATAGCACAATATGAACCAGCTATAATTTATAGCCTGAAATGAGCACATACTTTGAGATAAGCATCACTAAATATTACTATGCAAGTGAACCCAAACCAAAACAAGCTGGTCGCGAGCGCAGCAAGGACAAAGCCCATTTCACTTCGGAGTATCACTTGCTTTGATGTAACAGAGCTGATTGGAGTAGCACTGATCTGCTGAGCAACCTTGCGGCCCAATCTGCCAAATAAAACAACGATGCTGCGCACGTTCATGCGCTCTTGATTTCGTCGTCTTGAAACTTTGTGCCACGAAGTGCTCTTTGAGAGCACATACAGGGTGTGCCACGACAGGATGTCACTGAATTCCTAAAAACGGGTTTTACTTCATAAAATTATAAAACTACTTGGAATACACTCATACACACTTTTGCCACAGACTAAGGCCGTTTGCATTTGTGTCACTTATTAATTAAGCCAATTTGCATAATTAAACTCGAAAATATCCAAGCAAAGGCAGCATTTTTCTTCCTGAATTCTAAGCCTATGACCGTAACAGCCTATTCAAATCAAAATCACAAAGTTTTTCACAAGATTTCTACAAAAATTTGATAGCCGAAATGCCATCGCTGAGCGAAGTATGCTCGGTGAAGTCAGCGTTTGCGGAACTCTTGGCTCCGTCTTTATCGCGGCGAAGTGGAAAGAGTGACAAAGTTTTATTACGGTCAAGGGCTGTGTCGTGCAACCAGTGATTATCAGTGGCTGGTGGCTGATAATAGACACTGATAAGGAGGAAAGGTGTGTTTGTGGCGTGGTTTGTGTTCTTGCACAGGCAGGGTATCTGGACGGAGCCAACTGTTCTGCAAGCGTAAATGTTAGCGAGCACACTTCGCCCAACGACCGATTTTCACCTGTCCAGTTTTTGTCAAAATCTTGTGAAAAACACGGATTTTGATTGGGATAGTGTGTTACGGCCACAGGCTTCCTAATTCAGGAAGAAAAATGTTGCCTTTGCTTGGCAATTTTTTTAGTTTCATTATGCAAATTAGCTTAATTAATGTGTACCACGAATGCAAACTGCCTCAATTTATGACAACAGACGGTACTGTGTAGTAGTTTTGTGAGTAGTTTCATAATTTTTTTAAGAAAAACCTTATTTTTAGGAATTTAGTGACATCCTCTCGTGCAGCACCCTGTATGAAAATGTGATCAATTATAAGATAAAAAAAATGAAAATTTGAGGTTAAGGTGAATAATCAGGGTATAGGAGACATTCAATCAGGAAATTGTGGATGGTTGTGACCATCATACGACCATAGTAAGCATTATCGTGTTGAAGCAATGCTCGGCGTTCCTAGAAAGTTTCAGGTGAGTACGTAGAAGCTCACAAGAGGTTCCGCTGATGACTGTGCTGCCTTTCTATGTAGTACTCAAGTATGAGGCCCTGACGATCACAGAGCAAAATGAACATCGCCTTTCCATCCAACAGTTGTGTTCAAAATTGCTTTCGGGCCACCATTTATTGCTTGACTGTTTTGTCTTCCACTGGTAATGGTGAACCTAGCTCTCACGCCCAGTCACGAGTCAGGAATCTCTCTCCTTCGGTCTCGTAACGCTGTAGCCGAGTCCCGTGGTTGTAGCACCTCCTCACAAACGTCCACTGGCCATTCACGTGGGTGTCAGCTGGTGGGTTACTCATCTTGCGGATACTTTGATACTTCAGCTCTTCATGAGTGGTGTAGTAAGGCCAAACATACCATATGGACCATTTCTGCAATGATGATACGCCGGTTGGCAGCAGGAAGCCGCAATTGTTAGGAGCCAAAATCATCTCTGAATGCCTGGCCTGGATGGCCTCTTATTACACACACCATTTTTAAACGTGTTAGCCGACTCGTACACATGCCTCTTAGAATGTATGAGGCACCACACTCTCTTGACGTCCAATGGTGAATTTCAAGCAGCTTTACATCTTCCATGGTGAAAAATTAACCGATGACGTTGCTATCCTTTCGTGCACACTTCCAAAATAGTGGCCAATGGTTTTGTCACGCTGCTTTGGTGGCCAGCTTTCTGGGTACTCTAACACTTCTGTGCTTCACCGCACTACGTTACCATGCTGCTGTGTTAAGCCTTCGATATTTACTCACACATCTGCGGTTCTCACCCGAACCACCCTCGCAGGTTTGTCGCTCCTTCATTCCATTGCAAATGATCCAAAGATCAACCATCGTGGAAATTTTTCAAATACATAATATCTGAATGGCAGACAAATTGTTGCAAATACTGAAGCTAAAAAAAATACCTTCCAGAGACCTTGGATGGACCCAATAGGTGGTGTTAAGTGAGATAGGTGTGCTTGACTTCTCAGCCACTTATTCACTTTGTCTTTAGGAGACACAATACGATACCCTTAGCGCTTCACTCCTTGACCTCAAATTTTGCACTCAAAACACTGCACGGTATGTGAGTTTATTACTATTGAAGGGATCGAAGAACAGACAACTTTCATCTTGAAATTACTAACGTGAACTGGTCTGTTCAGTACTGCCTGTGTAGACCGTAGCTCGGCACGAGGTGCGTTACCAAGGCCGCTAGGGTCTGCCACATTACCCCCCCCCCCCCCATCGCATAGGCGAAGTCTGGGAGTGAAATTGGTGAAATGTTGTCAGAATGGGTGCCGGAGGCGCGATGAGATGCAGGAGTCACTGAGTCGACATGGGTGTCATCAGTACCGGCATTAGTTTAGATGTATGCGGGCTTCAGACGATCGATGCGCTTTAAGGTGCGGTTGACGACCAGGTAGGGACTATTGTAGGGAGGTTGGAGGGGTCGTCGTACACCATCAACTCGTACGAAAACGCGCGTACATGTATGTAGATCTTGATGAATGTACAATTTTGTTGGTGCTTGGTGGCGGGGTGGAGCGGGCCGAAGATTGCTGAAAATCTAGCATGGCTAACACAGTCCGTGATGTCGTTGGCATTTGCCGGAATCAGAAACTCACCGGGCAGTCTGAGGGTTGTCCCATAGACTAGCTCAGATGACCTACAGCGGAACGAAGGCCAAGCAGAATGATTGGTAAGGCTTCAGTCCAAGCTGAAGGACAGCTGTGGGCCTTAATTGCGGTCTTGAGGTGGGAATGCAATCGCTCCACCATGCCGTTTGATGCTGGATGGTAGGCTGTCATCCGGATGCGTTGGGTTCCTAATAATGATGTTAGGGCATTGAACAGAGACGACTCGAACTGCCTACGGTCTGTTGTTACCGAGGACGGAACTCCGAAGCGGGATACCCACGTACTCGTGAACGCAGCGGCAACTGTGGCTATAGTGATGTCAGGAACGGGAGTGGTCTCTGGTCATCGCGTGAAACAGTCGATGACTGTGAGGAGATATCGTTGGCCTAGAGACGGTGGTAGAAGGCCAACAATGTCGAGGTGTACCTTGTCAAAGTACATATCAGGAGGAAGAAAGTGAGCGACCGGAGCGTAGGTGTGGCGCTGAACTCTCGCTCTCTAGCACTGCAAACAGCAATGCGTCCAGTGCTTGATCTGTGCGTCCATGCGGGGTAAGACGTATCTGGTGCCAATAAGCTCCTGCATTGCAAGTACTCCAAGGTCTGCCTGCAACGCATTGAAAACTTGCCGACGGAGAGCCGCTGGTACAAAGGGCCGTGGTTTCCCCAATGAGACGTCGCAAACAACAGTTCTTGCTGTGCCTGGTAGCAGCACGTCTTTGAGGCGAAGACTTGATCTGCTGTCAGAATGAAGACTAATACCCTAGTTACACTAGCGCTCTCAACCACGGTTGAGTCGACCACGGTTGAACTCAACCGTGGTTGAGAGTGTTACACTGCAGCGCCAACCGTGGTTGACTGCACAACCACGGTTGAGTTTCGACCGAGCTCCTCAACCACGGTCGGGTCAACTGAAAAGCAAGATGGCGGACTCCACTTCAGCTACTGTAGTGTCGTCGGAAGCAATAAGTGAGCTGCCGTGCAGTAAAACACACTTCGTTTGGTCAGATGCCATGACGATGCACTTGATACACGCCTGGGAAGACAGTGTAGCCGTATCGGGGACCAAAGAGGCCAGAAAAGAAACGCCGCCGATTACGACCGCGTCGAGACAGCTACTGCGGTTTTCGTCGGGAAGCAAGTGCGGGTTAAGATAGAAAACCTGACGATGGAATACAGGTAGGAAACTCAGTTAGTTCATTTCTTGTTTCTGCTTGCTTTGTTGTGTATGTCATAGCTACTTACGCCTATTTTATCCAGCTACCACAACATGCTGGTAGATGATTCCGTGCGATCAGTGGCGTTTTCGTCGCATTCCTGCGAGCGCGTATGATGTACATGCTGTTTGGTGTCCTTTTCGATGTTTCATACTATTTGGTACAACTGATGACATGTCATACTTGAATTTCCAGCTTCACCTATGAAAACTACTGCCACACTGCACGGTCTCGCACTGCTACAAAATGACTACTTCAGAAACAGTGATGTCATGATTGGTAAGCATAACCACAGCTGCAATCTGAATCGGTGTGCTGATATGATGTGTGGATATGGAAATGGGGTGTGTACGTCCTCTTCGCTGGAATATGTGTTGCAGTTAGTATATCACTGCTTGTTCTGTTCTTGTAATAGTTTGTAAAGGCATTATTAAGTGGTAAAAAATAAAAGCGCAACAATGTTGAAGTCACTAAAATGATAAATATGAATGAGCATTTACTAAGCTGGAAATCAGTGCCAGTGCTGGCAATGCTGCATGTAATCATATGCATATTACTACTAAGCATAGCAAGGCAACTAGCGGATGGGGATCCATAGTCAGGAGATTTATGTGCAACAAGAAAAGACAATAACAGTAGCTTGTGTGTATTGTATGTCATTTGTTATGCATGCTATTTATCCCCTGTGTATGTGTATGTGATGCACTATAAGCATGCTATGTTGGAAGGAGTCCCGATAAACTTCGAAGGAGTGACAAAACAAATAAAAAAACTGCAGAGGAAACGTCGAGGCATCTTCCTCAGTAATATGTCGTCTCACTGCATGCTTCACACATTCTTGTGTATCTTCAAGGTTCCAATTGTACACGAACAGTCAGATGGAAACCATTGTTGCAGCATCCCAGCCTGAAGAACAAACAACTGAGCAACAAGAGACAAGTTCGGAACCTGCACAGACCTCACAGAGAAAGTAGCCCAAAAACCAGACACTGATGATGCAGGTCCTAGAGCTCTAAAAAGCTGTGGAAATGAGAGCTACAAAAGCTGAAAAAAGGAACGAAGGTTTCAAAGAAATGTACTGAGGCTGCAGGAAGGAGTTAATAGAATGCAACAAGAAATGCTTCGATAAGCAAATTAAAATGGTGCAAGCAAGATGGTGCACTGTGGAAAGAGCTAACATTTCCTTCAGTTCATATTGTGTGTTCCTCAAACTCAAGGAAATGTTTCATTCGATGCAGACTTATTTTTCAATCATCGCCACCACAATAACTTTCTTTTTTTCATAACAGCGAAATCTTTCATACGTAGTTTGTTTTTTAGCATTATAACAGTGCATAATAAGAGTTCAAATAAACAGACTGTAAAATGTCATTGGTGTTGCGTTTATTTTTTTTGTATTTGATAATGTGGACATTTGTTTCTTATGATGGACAGTTTTTGCTTGCTAAAGTTGCAGCTAAGTGCAACGGACATGACCGAACCTCATACAACAGGACACACAGTTGCCCTTGGCTGCAAATTTAACAAGTACACGTACACAATCGCCCAACTCGTAGAGCTAGGGTGGCTTTTCCTGACGAGGGAGAGGAATCGTCAATGTTATTGAAGCATGATGGGCGCTTTCAGCACCTCTCATTTAAAATCATTATTATTTGCTACGGCAAAAATTTTCAATACTGCACCGTTTTGCTATGCTAATCAATCTAACTGGTTTATGGGCATTTTAATAATTTACTTCACAAGCAAATGCTTAGCATTTAAGCAGGGTTTGTTTAATGCTGAGATGTCCTTTGGTGGAGACAATTGTGTTGGTCTTTTCGAGGCCCTTTTTGGTGTGGGGGTGATGCGCTAGATGTCGACTTAATGAAGGCGTTGCTCCATAAATGTGCAATGCGATGGCATCCTGCATTTCCCTGACATGATGGCGGTAGTCCTGCATTCAGTCCTGCACTGTCATTCATGCCTTTGCACATGTTATGTAGAATGCAACCTCTATCATGATTATCATGTCACAGTTATTGATGTCGCATTCAATCCCCTTTAGAAGGATGCAGAGTTGTGCTTTCACTCTCCCAAAGGCATTTTCAACCACGTGTCTTGCATCTGACAGTCAAGCATTAAATTGCCGTCAGAGTATAGCTTCATCATATACGGCTGCAAAGGAAACGCTTGGTCACATAGGATGACTAGACCAACGGTGAACCCTTGCATTGTCTCTATGTACCAGCCCTTGTAGTTGTAATAGTCTGAGCCTTTGTTCTTTGAGAGCACATCTCAATGTGGCATATGTCCAGAATCTTGAGAGAGTCCTGTTACTCCGTCAAACCGACGTAGGTGGCTCTGCTTGTGTTGTGAGCTTCACAAACTGGGATTGTAGTTTGTACAATCACTAAGTAAAAACTCCCAGTACACATGATTCACAAAATGCCTGCTGACACCAAAAAGGCTGTTCTGCAGATGCTAATAGGCGATAACGGGCACCTGCCACTCTTTGCAAAGGCACAGCCTGCCTCATGTCCGTGTCTCGCCTAGCTATGCTCTGGTAAACGCCCACCATGTAGCTGAACGTTGCACAGGTGACGCGATAGTCCCGTTTCGGTTTAAAGAACTCGTCAGCGAGGTTGGGCAGTGTGGTTTCCGACCAAGACGCTGGCCGTCGATAGCTGCGCAGTTGCTTCTCCCTTGTGCACAATCGCAGGGCTGTTGCTGTCAGAATTTTCACCTGTTGCCGTGCTGGTTTCCGCTTTCGTCGCTTATCTATCGCGCGCGCACAGCATCCAGCTCACACTCTGTTTTCCTCAGTCGAGACTAGAAGTAGGGGAGGTACAGAAAAACATCCCTGACCCTCTCTCGCACCACGTCGTTCTTCAGTTTGCTCAAACACATCGCTTGTCCAACAGAGCGTACACGCACAGTACAGACACGGCAGCACAAGAAATATTTACACGAAATATGTAGAACTCAACAAGGACAATGACATGTACAACAAAATAAAAGATTAAATAACGCGGATAAGAAAAATGCACGGCGACGCACGAAAGAGCAGAAGTACAGCAGAAGCATTCGTGCAAATTAGTGTTGTGAACATATTTCGCGATTCGGCTGAAATGTAAATTTGGAAATGCGAAACAGTAGTAAAAATGTCGAGTTGCGTACGAAATCCCTCCAATACACAGTAACACACATTCTTGGGGCCTTATACACCTCTGGAAAGCGTCCAAAGCGTTATCTTTTTCTGACGACGTAATACTTAAAATTGTTATGTGTTTTGGGGGTTCTCTGTTTGCTCATCAGGCGACGCTGCCAGCGCTACTCTCAACTGAGCCCGCAGAAGCCCGTGTAACTGATTTGGTTGCTCAGTTCACTCAACCGTGGTTGAGCCATTCGACTGCAGTCGACTCAACCGTGGTTGAGAAAGCTAGTGTAACTAGGGTATTAGTAATTCCTCGTCGGAACACTGAAGTTCGGCAACTGCCTCATGAGAGAATTGTACGCTGCTGGACGGTTGAGCTTCGGGCAAAATGCTGATTACGCAACTGAGCGCGTCCCCTACAGTGTTGTCACAGCCGCTTACACGACTATGTCGTTGGAGAACTCTGATATGTAGGGAAGCTGCCGGATCTCCCAAGGTGCATAATTTTTCCCAGATGACTCGCTCTTGTTGGCGTTGATGACAATGCCGAAGTCATTAATCCGTGTGAAGACCGTGCGAAGATGGTCAGGATGTTCCTCTGGCGTGGAGCTTGCAATCAGCAGGTCGTCAATGTAGGCGAATGAAACGGGAGACCTCGGATGACTGTGTCGATGAAGCGTTGCAATGTTCCGCAGGTCGAACAGCATCCGCAGGAACTCAAACAATCCCAACGATGTGGTGATCGCGGTCTTCCTGATGCCTTCAGGTGCCATAGGTATTTGGTGGTAAGCGTACACAAGATCTATCTTGGAGAAAAGTCTTGCTCCATGGAGGTGGCCGGTAAAATCCTGAATGTGGGGGGTTGGGTATCGATCTGGAACTGTGGCAGGATTCAAAGCCCTATAGTCTCCGCATGGCCACCAGTCCCCTGTCTTCTTTGGGACCATGTGGAGCGGTGACAACCAGTTGCTTGAAGATGGTCTGATTATTTCAAGTTCAACATGTGCTCAAACTAATCTCTTGCCGCCTTTAATTGATCTGGGTCTGGTCGACGTCAGCGAATATGTGCATATGTGTGTCTTCTCCGTGAACGGTTGATGCGGAGGTTCAATGTGAGCAAGTTTGATAACCAGGCCACTTCATCTCACAAAGACCGAACTTCAAACGGTCAAAGGGAATCAGCCGGGGGTAAAACAGCAGAGATGGAAGGTGACGCAATACCCATCATTTTGTCGGCGATCTTTGCCAAGGCTTCGAGCGATACGCTGCTGGACGTCGATCATGACAGACGTCGTCAAGATCATGTGCACGGTGTTTTGAAGCCGCTCACGGAACAGCACGCGCAGAATGGACTCATCAAGCGCTAAAGTCTATGTCACCCAGCAAGTGCTGCATTCGGCGAGGTAGTTGTGACAGCCTGCAGTCTCTGAGAACCTCCACTGTAAAGAGTTACCCCACTCCTAACTGCTCCGAGGCAGTTGTGCGCATGGTCAATGCAGTTTTCAGAACGTCGTAACGAGTTATCTGATGGAGGAACCATGATGACATCCCGCACTTCGGCTGCTTCACTCAGTCAGTCAGAGTGCCCCGACAACGTGATAAAACTTGGTGACCTGTACTGTTATACCTCGTAGAGCGAACTGCGTCTCTGTTGGCAAACCAGAGGACTGGGTCGGCAGCCCAAAGCGGTGGTATCCTGACAGATATCGCTTGGAGTCCTGGTAAGACAGCTGGCAGAGCAGTGCCGTGTATGCCAAAGGGAGTCTAGCCATGAATGGGACCTGCCAATACCTGGAGCTCCACACACTTTTTGAGCTCTCTGGCCAGTCACGAGCCAAAATACAGTTAACTATTAGTCCCAGGCTATCCAGGCTACATATCACCTGTATTCACTGGGTGCTGACATTTTCGGGAAACTTGATTGGATTGAATAGGATATTCCCTGACGACCTACGAACATCATGGATTTTGCGGCCACTTTTATCGACGCCATCTGGATGAAGAGGGCATGACCAGAAGACGCAGAACAACAGAAGTACTTGTTCGCAGAACTGCACTGACATGCAGAACCGCCTGTTGGAATAGACCGCCAGTATTATACATATTTTAATTATGAAACATAATCAGATTGAGTCAAGAACGGGAAAATGTGCATATATGAATAAAAGTCTGTCATAAAATGCAAATTTTGGGGCATCCGTAGCGTTTTCCTTGCTATTTGCTTGCTACACCTGTCTTGTGAGGGTGGGGTGATGATGAGAAATGGAGTGATGATGAGAATGATGAAGGGATGAAGGTGAATAAGGCTGGAGTCACTGTGGCTACATAATGATAACTGGTTTATTGACGAACGGGAGAGCGTGCGCCCGCACGCGAGGCAAGGCAGGAGAAGACTCTGGCCAGCAGCGTGGGAGAGGGCGAGGCATGGCACCGGGGCGCCGCCAATGGTAAGCGGGGGTAGAAGGTACTACCACGGTCCCTTGATAGCTATCAAGGGACCGTGGTACTACGCTCACAGTCTTTACTAGGCCTAACAAGAACATACATATTTTTTCACTTAAACATCAACGCTGGAGTGTAATTTAAAGATGATTTGCAACATAATTGCAACAGAATGTATACTTACAGATTAAAATCGAAAAAAATTGTGAAAAAATTTGTCATGAAATCGACGCTTCGCCCTTCCAAGGTACGCCGCCATTTTCGGGAAAATTTGGGTGTCATGGCGGCCCGCATATGAAACAGCAGCCAACGAAAAACGCTCAATTTGGTTGACAGGTTGAGACTCTTTTTTAGGCTCTTCCTAGTGGCCAAAATCCCTTTACTTAACTGCAGTGGTATTGAACAGATAGTTGTGCTGCAGGATTCTGTGCCATGCTGATGCTGTTGCAATGAACGTTCGGGTCACCAATATGAAGGGATCGAAAAACAGGCAACCTCCATCTTGAACGTGCTAACGTGAATTGGATTATTCATGGCGATTTCGGGTGATGCACCTGGTAATCCGAGCGAGAGCGCCCAGGTCCACACTCTAAATCTTTTCACACTTTTAAAGGTGTAACAACGTGCATGGCGCACGCCTTTTTAGGTGTAATTTTGGTAACATCATAATGGAGCACGGTTTCGCACAAATTTCCTTTACTGGAATGTTGTCTGTCCTCCAAAAATTCAGTCTTGCAACATCTCAACATTGTTCAATAATATTGTAGACACTTGCGCGTGCTCGATTATTGATAGCGATGCATATATGCATTAGCTCGTACCTACGACATCCAAGACATAATGAAAGCAAGATTTGCACTGACACTTGATCTTTAGTAATGTTTTCCAAATCTTGTAAAATATCATCCTGGAGATGCAATATTACGCAACCAGGTTGAATGTTCATAGCGTACACCTTTAAAGGTGTGAAAAGGTTAACAGTGCAGTGCACGCTCTACACGGTAGTCGCTCTGGGGCAGTAATCATCACCCGAATTTGTCGGACGCTCTACCGTTCTTCTACGAGGGTCGCTGAGCTCGCTACGGATTGTACGTTCGTCGTGTTCGTGAACTTCCAGCAGCGTCATTGGCGTCGTCGCGCACTTTCGCCTGATCACAAGTATAGCTTACGAGAGACAGGTCACATCATCCTCTTTGTCATTCGCATTTTCGGTGTCAATTGAACTTTCATCGCTACTACTTTCGTAAAGTTCCATGACGTCAATGGTGAACTCAACAAAAGAAAGAGATGACAGGCCATGTGACAGGCAGACAGCCGCAGGAACAATACGTAGCAGACGACAGACAACAGTCGCGACTCGCATATATGCGCATGCTCGCCGTCGAGGGCGGAAGAAGAGAGTTGAGGGCGGTTTTGGCTCAGCCTCTCGCAGCAGGAGCCAAAAAAGCGCTCTTGGTGCGGGCGAACTGCTCCGTAGCGCATCATCCGAACACGCGGCTCTTGCTCTGACCGCACAACCCGAATTTACCGCACGGGTTCGGGGCAGAAAAACAAGCGTTTGCCGATAGGCATGCACCTCCACCCAATTGGACATTGTGTATGACGTCATGCTCAAACCTCATTGGAGAAAATCGCCAGCAGTGTCGTCTGCTGCACGGTCCGCTGTCTGTCTAGCTCCACGTCCCGCTTGTTTGTGTGATTGGTGGTGTGTGAACCACGTGGTTTCAGGATTGTGTCGAATTTTTCGAGTGGGAGGGGAGTCACTGCTTCGCTTCGATGGGTGTAACACGAGAGCAAGGAAGCGCTGGTGCACGAGCGAAGGTGCAAGAACAGCACACAAGACATAGTGTTGACCCACACTGTTTTCAGCTGTCATCAAACGAAAATGCAAGGATGGCAGGTATGGCGTGCTGCAGTGACAGATTGTATTTCATATTATAAAATGGTCGGACCATTCAGGTTATACACGATGCCACCCTGTCCATCAAGAATTAATTCGTGTGAATAACGAGAATTTATTGTGAGACGATGGAGAATGACGTGTGTTTATTCCTGTACCCTTTTCGAATGCTTTCGAAAGATTTGGTGTTAAAGCTTTCCTCAGGAAATTTAAAATTTTCCTGCATTTGGGGGGGCAAGGATTGGGTGCTATCTTTGAACCCACAATTCGGGGTGAAATGGGACGCTACTGACAGGTTTGGGAATCGTTGGTAGTTTTGTCCAGCAAGTTGCTTACAATCAAAAGTGTAAAACTTTATTATATAAGTATCCATCAGCCTCCCACACATTACTATTTCTTTGATATGAAGTTTACATTACATGTGTATATACACATGCGACTAAACAGTGTGCACTCAAAAAGGGTACATGAATAAACACACGTTATTCTCCACCATCTCACAATAAATTATCGTTATTCGCAGGAATTAATTGTTGATGGACAGGGTGGCATCGGCTGAATGGTCAGACCCTGTGTACATGTTGTTTTATAATATGAAATACACTCTGTCACTGCAGCACACCATACCTGCAGTCATTGCATTTTCGTTGGGTGACAGCTGAAAACAGTGTGGGTCAACACTATGTCTTGTGTGTTGCTCCCGCACCTTCACTCGTGCACCAGCGGGTCCTTCCTTTCGTGTTACACACATTGAAGCAAAGCAGTGACTCCCAATCCTGCATGACTTTTGCGACTTGAGCACCCTTTTCCCCGTTCCTACACTGGAAAACTTCGACACAATCCTGAAACAACGTGGTTCACACACCAATACAGTGCCGGATTTAAGGGGGGGGGCAAACGGGGCGCATGCCCCGGGGCCCCCAGCACTGAAATTGTCACTGCTTCTTCTCCAAACGATACGGTTTTGGGTTCTCGCCAAAACCACATATGGAGCAAGAACTTTCGTGCACCTGGAAAATAATACCCCACTTGAAAGATATGCGTATACAGTCGCCGACCGTTAATTCGGACCCTAATAATTCAGCCTTTCCAATAGTTCAGACAAAATCTTCAAGAAATAAAAAATGAGCCAAGATGTATGTATAAATAAAATGCAATTATATAATGCTAAAATCCTATGTATAAGGGTAGTCCTTCTTGCTATTTTCATGGTATCATGGTGTTAACTAGGCCTAACGTTAGCGAAGAAACATCCCATTTTCGCGTAAATAATGATGGCGGAGCATCATTATTGATGATGGCTCTGATTGATGAATGAAGCTGATTTTGCATATGTGTACATGAGGATATATACTCACAGTATGAAATTAAAGTAGTCCGGGAAAATTTTTTGTCACAAAATCTCCGCTTCGCCGTTCCAAGCACCATCCTCCATCTTGGAGAAAATTTGGTGTCATGGCAGCGCCCATGGCAAATGGTAACCAATGAAATGCGCCCAAGTTTGATTGACAGGTCAAGCCTCTTTTTTAGGCTCCTCCTAATGGCCAGACTCCCTTTGGCATACACGGCACTGCCTGTAGCTCCCTCGGAGCGTCGCCTGCGGGGAGGAGAAGCGGAGAGGAGAAGTGCGCGCCCGCGCGAAGTTCGTGTTCATGTGATCGACGTTGCAACTGTTTAGACGCGCACTTCGGATGCAACAATCGAAACTGTGGAATGTCGTCGTCTCCATCAACTGACAGTGATGACAATGCGATCAGTGGCATTTTGGATATCAACGATGTGGACGGCACGCCGTCGGAGACTCGAGGGAACGTGGAACCAGCTGCCATGGCAAGCACGAGCTCCGAACCATCAACGTCCTCCGCGCCTGAGACTGGAACCGCAACACGTAAAAGGGGCAAGTACTCGGGGCTTACTCTGGAGCAGAAAGTAAAAGCTATTCGCATGATTCATGGCGGACGGAAGCAGACAGATGTTGCCAATGAGCTAAAAATCAGTAGACAGACCCTGTCAAGTATCATGAAGCAGAAGGCCAAGATATTAGCCGCGTCTCAGAGACCTCATTCGAAATGCCAGAAAAGGGTTCGCGAGGGCGCACACCCAAAGCTCGAAGAAGCGCTTGTACTATGGATAAGGGGAGCGGTGAACAAAAAAAGTGCCGACGGTCTCGCCATACGTTTGGGCGTAGATGAGTTCAAGTTTTCTGACGGCTGGATGAGAGGCTTCAAAAAGCAACACGGACTTTCATTCAAAAAAATCGGTGGGGAAAGCGGTGCAGTGGACACCACGGTCGTCGTTGCCTACAGGAAGGACCGTCTCGACGAGCTTATAGTGCTACTGAACACTAACGAGACCAGGCAACAACATGGCGGTGGAATTGCCAGGTCAGAGCGAGAGCTCGGGCTGAGCGAGGCAAGACTATTTATTATTCGCGCCTTGATGTGATGGCGCTGGCAATGCCGCCACAGGGCCTCCCCCCTAGCCAAGCGCTGGAAGCTGGCGAATAGCAACGAGCTTGGGAGCGCAAGTGACTTGTCGGGGCGGCCTGAGTCGGGGAGACAGCCGAGGAGGCGACGGTGGGGGAAGAGTAGTTGGAGTAGTGAGCGGACAGCCTGCCGTGGAGGGTGAGTCGTAGAGTAGCTCCACGGAGAAGGAGGGCGGCAACGGTGGTACAGCGTCGACGTATGCCGGCTTAAGCCGTTCTAAGGCAACAGTGTCCTCGCGGCCGTTCAGCTGAATGGTGTAAAAGTTGGGTGAACGGTGCAGCACGAGGTGAGGGCCTGTGTAGGGCGGTTGCAGGGGCTTCCGTACAGCGTCACAGCGCACAAAGACGTGTGTGCAGGAGGCGAGGTCAGGATGCTGGAAGGCCGAGGACACACGCGAGGGCCAAGATGTTGCTGGACGAAGGGCGGCCATAGTACGGCGGAGCCGCGAAACGTAGTCAGCTGGTGAGAGAGCAGTGCTTCCTGGCAACGGGCAAATGAGATCTCCGGGGAGGCGTAGGGACGTGCCGTATACCAGCTCGGCGACGGCGCAGCCTATGTCAGGTTTGAAGGTGGAGCGGATCCCTAGGAGCGCGAGCGGTATGACTTCTGGCCAGGGTGTTTCGGGAGCAGCCCGGAAGGCAACCTTGAGCTGTCGGTGGAAGCGCTCCACGAGGCCGTTTGACGCCGGGTGGTAGGCAGTTGTTCGAATCCGCTTGCAGCCCAGTGTGTTGACGAGTCTAGAGAAGAGGGCGGACTCGAACTGGGGACCTCGATCTGACGTGATGATAGAGGGTACGCCGAGGCGCGACACCCAGGTGTTCAAGAGGGCGGCTGCAACTGTGGATGCAGTGGCGTCGGGTACCGGTACAGCCTCGGGCCAACGGGTGAAGCGGTCAATGATGGTGAAGATGTAACGATAGCCGGATGATATTGGGAGTGGTCCCACCAAATCGATGTGGATGTGAGCGAAGCGGCTGTCTGGCGCAGGAAACTGAGAAGGATGGAGGCGGGTGTGCCTGTGAACCTTAGTCCGCTGACACGGAATGCAGGCTTGAACCCAGCGCTTGATGTCCTTGTTCATGAAGGGCCAGATGTAGCGCCGAGAAATGAGTTCTTGAGTTGCGCGTATGCCAGGATGTGACAATGAATGATAGGTCGAGAAGACTTCTCGTCGAAGTGCCGCCGGAACAAATGGGCTGGGTCCACCTTGTGACGTGTCGCACGCGACAGGATGTGTAGCGCCTGGCAGGTCGACATCCTCTATGGTTAAGGAAGACGAAGGGTCACTTCTGAAAGATGCGAGTTCTTGATCGGATGATTGGGCCTGGGCCAGTGCGTCGAGGAGCGAAGACTGACAGGTTGACCCAATGAAGTTGACGCGACTGAGAGCGTCCGCCACCACATTATCTGCACCACTGATGTGCTGAACGTCTGTGGTGAACTCCGAGGTGGCGGGTCTCACGAGGGGTGTAGCTTGTGCTGCATGAAGAAAATGCGTAGACGAGGGGCTTATGATCGGTGAATACAGTGAATTGTCGGCCCTCCAAGAAATGGCGAAAGTGCTTGACGGTGAGATATATGGCCAGGAGCTCGCGACCGAAGGCACTGTAGCGAGTCTCCTGGGGCTTCATCTTGCGTGAAGAGAATGCTAGAGGGCGCCAAGCGCCAGAGATACGTTGTTGGAGGACGGCGCCGACAGCTGTGCTGGATGCATCGACCATGATGGACGTTGGGGCGTCGTGTTGAGGATGGAATAGAAGGGACGATGAAGCGATTGCCTGTTTGATTGCCTGGAAGGCAGCTGCCGCTTCAGGGGTCCAAACCAGCACAGAGTGTTTCGAGCGCTTGGTGGCGAGCAGAGCTTCGAGGGGACTCAGTTTGGCTGCGCATGATGGCACAAAGCGCCTATAAAAATTCACCAGCCCCAAGAATTGTCGTAGTTTGGTGACGGAAGCGGGCTGCGGGAAGTCTTGAATGGCAGCGACTCGGGATGGTAAAGGCATGGTGCCCTGGCTGCTGACATGGTGGCCAAGGAAGTCGAGTTCTCCGACTCCGAATTCGCTCTTAGCGGCGTTGATAATGATGCCGCTCTGTTGCAAGCGGGTAAAGAGCGCCCGAAGATGATGTTCGTGCTCTGTTGGGGAGCGGCTTGCGAGGAGGAGGTCATCCATGTACGCGTAGACAAATGGTATTCCGCGAATGGTAATCCGAGAAGCTCCCCCTTCTTGTCATCGGCAGAAGAAATAAAGACCGCATATTTAAAGGCGTAAAAACTCGCCCAGTGTGGTATAAAATGAACAAGAAGGCATGGATGACCCGGGCTCTTTTTGAAGACTACATCAAGCGGTTGGACATGAAATTCGAGCGCGAGCAAAGAAGCATGGTAATCTTCGTGGACAGCTGCGCTGCGCACGGCGCTATTGACAACCTTCGAGCAATCCGGCTTGAGTTTTTGCCGCCCAACACCACCAGTGTGCTGCAGCCGATGGACCAAGGCATCATACGAAACTTGAAGGTCCACTATCGATCGCGGCTTCTGTCGCGTGTTGTCCTGTGCCACGAACAAGGAACAAAGTACAAAGCGGACTTGTTGCCTGCGCTCTATATCCTCGCAGACGCCTGGAAGGCTGTTAAGGAGAGCGCTATTGCGAACAGCTTTCGTCATGCTGGGTTTTGCGCGCTGAGTGCTATTACCGGAAACGAGAGCAGTGACACATGTGGCCCGCGATGATGACGGCTCAGTGGACGGCGCGGCTTTAGTGGAGGATCTGCGCGGCTCAGGAATGGCGATTCCCGCTCCCATATCGTTTGGCGATTACGCTGAGGTGGACCGGTGCACAGAATTTTGCGCTGAATTCACCGATGATGAGATCGTCGCCGAAGTTCTGAACCTGCCTGCGGATGGATCGGACGACGACGAGGATGACGACGAGGATGACGACGAGAACGTAGGCGAACCTCCGTCTGCGTAATGCGCAGATCCTCGCGGCCATCGATACGCTCGGACGAGTTTATTCCGACAGTGTGACATTATCAGAAATGCAGCGTGACGTTCTGTCTCGTGCGCGCGCTGCTAGGTAGACGCGTATCGACACTTTCTTCCGTCCCGTGTAAATTTTTTTGTAATAAACGCCAGTGTGAGAGTGGATTTTTATGATTAACTACTAATTCGGACTGCTCGATTCGGATAAATCCCGTGATCATTAGAAGTCCGAATTAACGGTCGGCGACTGTAGTTGACTACCATAATTTAGTTGTTCGTGATCTTAGGCACCTTGAGGCTTGTGTTAACACAAGCCTCAAGGTGAAGCACACAATGTTGTGTGTTTCAGCCTGAGAGCAGTTGCTTTCCACTGTGTACGGTTCATGCATAACCAGGGGCAAAATGCTAAGGACATGTTCGAAGCTTATTGAATGCGCATGGCATAAACATCAAGGAAGGCAGGGTAGTCCTACGACAATGCTGCGTCCATGAGTAGAACGTACAAAGGTCTTCAAGCACGAGTACGACAGAAAAAGCACCTGGCTACGTGGGTTCCTTGCTCAGGGCACTGTGTGAATCTGGTGGCAAAATTAGCTGCCGGGTGCTGTCGTGCTGCTGTTGCCTTTTTAGATTACCTCGAGCAAGTATACGAGTTCTTTACAGCATCCACGCATAGACACAAAGATAAACACGAAGACACAGGAGATGAGCATCCTCACCACAACGGTGTCCGGCGACTGCTCAACAAAGCAGCCCGTTCCAGTACCGAAAACACGGTGGTTCTGTAGAGCGGATGTTGTGTGAGCCGTCAGCGGATACTGTCTTTTCTTTAAAACGTTATTAGGTCTTTTAACGTCGTTAAAACGCCTCTCTGCGTTACTAGCAATCGAGATGAAATGGCTGAAGTGAGCTATAAAACTGGCGGTGTCATTGACTTGGGAATTCATGCGCCCTTTTGGGACGATATTTTAGACAGAGTGGACAAGAATAGCAAAACGTTACAAAGTCCATAGATAGACCTGAACAGCGACCTGAACATGCTTTGACCTGAAGCCGTGAAGCATTCTATCACTACCGCATGGTTGGGGAAGATGTAACTGGAACGAGGGAATTTACTGCAGTATTAAAGCGCAATTGACGATCCAGTGTATATACGGCTGACGTCAATAGGCTACGTAACTGCCCCTGAAGCACGGTTTAGTGGCCTTTCATAGAAGGTCCGAAGAAAGAACTTCCTCCAGCCCTCTAATCAATTTAGCTTCTCTTGATCAAGGGCTGTCCGCGTACGAAGAGCTATCGCCCTTGTTCGGTATCTCTTTGGAGAAATCTGCATCCTGGAGGTATACATTTCAGCCTCTGTGCTAAGGCATTTTTGCAAGACGAGGTCGGCAGCCGAGAATCTTTCCTCTACGCACTGATCATGGAGAATGAAGTGATGGAAGTTTTCCCTTATGTACAGGTTGCTCTTCATGTAGATCTCAGTGTGATGGTTAGCAGCAATCCCTGTGAGCACTCATTTTCGATACTGAACCTCATAAAGAACAGTCATCGGGCAACCATGACGCACGGCGGACACCTTGTCACTCTTATGCAAAAGGACATTCTTAAACCGCTTGATTTTGCAGAGCTCATTACCGATTTTTGAGTTACGAAGTCAACGAAGGTTCCAGTTTGCTCTAGCAGCGAAATGTAGTCTTGAATAGGTTGCAAGATAGTAGATACTAGATCTTAAAAGATGTTCACTGTAAAAGCTGTAAAAGCTAATGTGAAGTACTCTTTCTGGAAGCTGTGTGGTAATAAACGAACCAACTGCTGGACATTGAACTTTTTCATATACGTATATATCGCACGGAATATTCGCACCAAGGCCAGGCATCTGTATGACCATAATTTACACTCGGGAAGCACCATGAAAAGTACTGATGGTGCAGAAGGACCCCACCATGTACGCTGCCCCGGGCCCCCACCACTGTAAGTCTGGCACTGCACCAATCACACAAACAAGCGGGACATGGAGCTAGACAGACAGCGGACCATGCAGCAGACGACGCTGCCAGCGATAATCTCCAATGAGGTTTGAGCATGACGTCATGCACAATGTCCAATCGGGTGGAGGTGCATTCCTCCCGGCAAACACTTGTGAAAAAAGTGCCCCAAATCAGGGTGTCGAACCGAACCCGAACCGAAAACCGTACCCGAATTGTTATTTTTGCCGGAACCGAACCCAAACCCGAACCGAAATTTTCATGACACTGTTGAACCCGAACCGGAGCAGAACCGTAAAAAATAATAGCGGTAACCGGTTCGCAACAAAACGGTTCGGACGTAAAAGAAGTCAGCATAAGAGTTCCTCTCTATCCCCGAACGAAGACACGTTGGTATCATCATCACGCGCCTATATCATTGATTTCAGAAATTTTCACCTAGCAGTCAGACGACGACGTATAGTAAGTATACTTCCAGCGTCTTTTTAACATGTTGAAGCGCAGTTGTCCTTGAGAGCGCCGCGGCTAGTGCCCCGCACGCGTTGCGGCGTCTACTCTTCAGAGACGAGGTGCCACGCCTAAGAATGAAACAGGAATGAAGTAGGCCAGTTATATAGCTCTACAGGACGAATATGTGATCAAATAAGCAAAGATTTCCCTTTACATGTGAGCAGTACAAATTAAACAAGTCAGAAACATAAGAAGTAGAGAAGGAGCGTACGCAGAACGGTGCCTGTTTGATTGGTCGTAGTTTGAAAAGTAAATGTGGTTCTGCTTATTGGTAGCGCAGTTATGTCGTGACACATTGCCTTTGTGTTGTGGATTAACTAGTACACTGCTGTGAGCTCGGACAGAGTAATACCTAAGACACACGGCACGCTCTAAGGGCCTTTCTGCAAAAGGGGTGCTGAAAATCGCACGTGGCTCCAGTTATCGTTTGATAAGCGAACCATGAAAACAGCATTCCATTTTGCCGTTATCAGAAGGTTCGCTTGCTAGAAGATAACGGGCGCAACGAGCGTTTTCCTTTGGAGCGGCCGTGTGTCTTAGGTATAAGGCTCGCAGGCTTATTTTCGGCATGCTTCAGTACGGTTTCAGGTCGATTCACGCTGCGAAGGCAGTGTGCCGGCAAGTACTGTCGTCTATGTTACGCTGTCCATCTTATTAGGCTTCCTTTAAGTGTATCTTGCTGGCACTGTGCGTGTGAAAAAAGAGATTTTGGAAACAGAAAGTAGCAGGACTACATCGCTTCAACAGCGTGGACTCTATTTGCAATAAGTGTTCATCCATTTCTCATTTCTCTCGCTAAAGGGCTACATCACCGCTAGAGACGTCAATGCAGACAACAGCAGTAAGCTATTAGCCACGCATTTCCTGATAAAATCAGTTTTATGGAACATATAAAACGGAAGCGTTGAACCGGTTCGCGAACCGGTTCGGGGCTGCGAACCGGTTCGAGTTTTGGCGTGGCCGAACCGGAACTGAACCGGAACGAAATCAAAACAACGCGAACCCGAACCCGAACCGAACCCGTATTTTTTGCGGTTCGACACCCTGCCCCAAATGCATCACCCGAAATCGCCATCAGTATTGCTCGTGCCGTCCGTAGCTCGGCGCGCGGTGCTTTACCAGCACCCAACAGCTCTCACAAAACCTGTATCAAGATGCGTATTACTGCGCACGGAGCAATCAGTGCCTCTCTATTGGTCGGATGCCACAAGCGTGTCCGGATTGGTTGCCGGAATTTGAAAACTGTACTTCGCGCTTCCTCGCCTGCGTGCTGCATACTCATCGGCGGTTTCATTTGAAATTTGAACGGTGGACGCCGGGTCTTTCGTTGGGAGGCAAGTGCGTTCGCCGTCTTATCCGTGTATTATGGTGTCTTTGATCGTGTTGTACTGTTTCTCGACACAGGCTCCATGTCGGACATCGCTTCGATTTCTGCACCTACTACCTAGCTCCTCTAGCGGTACCTGAACACAACTCTCTCGCGTCCGCGATGTTGCCCTATTCTGATTCACGGAGGCCGACGTTCTCGTTGCTCTGTTTATTTTTTATGCTGAGTATGGTTTCCACAATTTTTCTGCAGATTTCGCATGCATAAATGCGCCATCGTGCACCACCGGAAGTTCGTTAGTTAGGTAGACAATAAGCTAAGTGCTGCTTACGTTTTTCTGCACACACCCTGTACAGAATCTCAGGAGTCGGTATTCCTTCCATAAAACGAAGGAATCAAAGCAAATTATTGTTACTTTTAAACTTTTAATATCGGACCTTTATGTTGTGTGTGTGTGTTTTTTTTTTTCGCCTTGGGGACCGCTGGTCATGCAGGCTTTCGGCGGAGTCCGGAGGTATCCATTTTAGAAAAAACAAATGAACGTGGTTTGCGGTTTCGAAACATTCGATTTGCCGTGTTGGGCAGTAGGATTCGGATTCACGAATCTCAAATCCGTGCCCAGGATTCCAGGATTCGGTTGGCATATCCCTAATAAATATCAGAGGTGTATAAAACATTATTAGGTAAACAACGCCACCGAACATTGATACTTGTAAATACTTGATGCCATACTTCCGAACTTGCTACTAGATTGCAGTAAGAAATTTCCGTGCCCTTTAAATGCTAGAAAAACTGTGAGTGACGCGGCAGATGTGCTGCATATTTCAATTACTTGTTGAAGGTGATCTTTAATTGGTGAAGTAATATTCCGTTGCCATCAAAACAAAGAGCTTCTTATCTGAAATGATTCAGAGAAATGCTTTTTGCTTCTAACTATACAACATACCCGCTACAACCGAGTTCAACAGCAATAATGGGCGCATTGCGATCAACATTCCCTGAATACAGATACACGGCTCACCAGGAGCAAAGAAGAAAAGATACATCACAAGGCCCAGTATAGTCATCCACCACTGCTTGCTGGGGCACCAGTCATAACCCCACACTGCTGTAGAGCTATGGTTGCTGCATGGTCCCACTGAGGAATGCTGCATATTCTTTGGGTCCACTTGCAGACACATGCCACTTGAGTCAGAGGAGCAGAAGCCACAAAGCGGACTGTTCACACATTGCGCACATGTACTGAAATAAATTGACCAAACATTACAAAAATTCCCTGATATAATCCTACTCTTAGGAACAACTCAAAGAAAGCATTTTCGACACACGACTGAATTAATTTATTTCAAAGTTTCCTCTTTCACAGATGGTGTAACGGTGAAATAGTTGCCTAGCAATTAAACCTACTCAGGGCGTAGTTGTGTCGTGAGAAACTGTGTCGAGCTTCACACGTGGAAAAAATAACGAAAATGTGTTGTCCACGTCACTGCTCACATCAAACCTCCCCGGAACACGTCATTGCAGGTGAACCAAAACGCAAAGACGGCGCTGATGACACTGTACCCCAGCTTTACGTGGCTCTTTGCTCTCTGCCGCGGCGATGCTCCATATACGCCAGACTGACGGACCTCTCAGCAACATGTGTCCGTGTACAAGCACCTACCTTTGTGCATGTCGACCAAGGTACTAGCATAATACAAAATGCTGATTTTAGAGCTCATATCCAGCATTGTTTTATTACTTAAACAGTCTAATAAAAGAAAAAATAAAGGCCTACAGCAGTGACGTAACTGGGGGGGGGGTTCAACCCCCAGGAAACAAGGGGGAATCCTCCTCCCTCATGCAGGTCCCCCATAGAACCCCTCCTGAAATATTTTTCTGACTATGCCGATCCTCTAAAGTTTCTTTTGTTTTATTTTTTAGTTTTCTAAATTTCGCCAGAAATACCCAGGTGTATATGCATGCCTTTCCTGTGCTGTATTCTTTTTCTCTCTTTTTTTTTTGTTTTGCTTTTCGTTTCTGAAGTTTTGTTTTGGGTGATTGCAAGACTAAATTTTGACCTACAAGAATAGTGGTCAACTTCCCACAAGAACACTGTGCAATTTCATTTCAATTCAGGCAGGGCCTCACCCTTTGGGTCTTAAATTTTCTTCGTTATTTTTTATGAGATAGCTCCACATGCGGCATGAACATTGGCGTTGACCCAGCTTTCCGAAACAGTGTAGTAGATATAAAATAAAGAGTGCAGGTAGAAAGCACGCGGGTCGCGCCCGGATGCATATTCTTGTCACTTTGGAGTACCAATTTTGGCGTCTGTCACGACCATCACTTCGACCTTTCTACTACCTAATTACTGCGCCATAGGCTATGACCCCGCGTGATATTTATTGTCCCTCAACAGCGGAAAGTTTCGTAAAAGAACGCAAAACTGTTGCCCATTAAATTTTGCGCACTTTTTGTGACCCTGTTTGTGCCGTTATCTTTGTAACATCGCACTAAAATACATACTAAACGAAACCTTGACGTTCACTCTTTTTAACGGTATGGAGCGCAAGTCCTGTCTCACACTGTTCAGCAAGAATTCGTACCGGAAATAGTTTAGGTACGGAAATCGGCCGTAAGGGCGAACTGCACCCAAGGGAGGGGGGGGGGGAGAGGGGGCGGCGTCACGAGATGGGGGCGTGGTCGCTCCAAAATGAGCCAATCAGAGCGCGCCATAGGGAGCGGCCGTTCCGGCGGTGGCTAGAGGAGGAATACGATGTAGTGGGCGAAGTCCCGCGCGGGGCTTTGGACACTTGACTTCCGGAAGTGTGGTGGCGCTGGGGGATGATATGCAATGCCAAGAGAAGTTGCGGTGGCTCTGTAGGCGAGCGTGGTGTTGAACGAAGGATCGTGGTATGACTTATCTGTTAAGATCGCGTGCGCCTGCTCGGTGTCGCCATCGGAGAGATCGATCATTTATCTGGATCGTTTTGACCGTGCGCGTAATTTACTAATTTACGGACTGCTGTGACTTGTGGTGACTTTTCCCCTTTGACCGTGATATCCGTGCCTGTAATTCACGGATATACGGTTTCATGAAGTAAAGACTGCTGGTCGTTGTGATTTCTCTCTTTTTTTAACCGCGATATCGGCGCGTGTAATTTACTTTACGGGCGAACGCTTTCACAGAAAGCGTATGACGTGTTGTGGCGACTTTTTCGCCTTGTTTGTATCGTAATATTCGTGAGCTCTCTGACCGCTCGACAATAAATAGGCAAGAACGAAGTGTCAGTGATTGTGGGTTCTTGCTTATGTACAGGTGACATGGTTTATGGCAAGGCAGAGAATGCAAGCACAATAAATCGACACTGTATATAACAACAGTAACTGCCTACACGTAAATAAACAAAAAACTTTTTTTCCTTTGACCGTGATATCCGCGCGTGTATTTTACGGAAGCACGCGTTCATGAAATCAAGCGTTTGACGGCTTTTTCGCGTTTTTCATAGTTACACAAAGAGATGCGATGTCGTTGCGGAACTTGTGCTATTTGCTCGTGCGAAAGTGTAGCAGAGGGCAGTGCAGTAAGAGCAACTGTGCAGGCAAGGACAAAGAAACAGGCTGGGAGTGTATCAAAATCAAACGGTTTATTGGGAGTCAAATACGGAGATTTCCTAAAGTTGGTGTCATCTCTCCAAACATGTCATAGGCCTGTACGGCTGGCCAGAGGGCGCGAGTGCGCATTGCTTTCAGAGACGCCTGTGGCAGTTTTGTGCAACTCTGCTAAGTACACGGTGTGCTGTTTGGCATAGCCACACAGTACTTCGTACGGCTGGGATATGCTTAGGCTCTCTTACTCGTTCTCTGAAGTGCGCGGGATTGACGTTTTTTTTCTAGTTTTTTTTCTCTAGTGAACATGTGGATAGTGTATGGCGAACTTGCGAGTAGAGCACCTGAGAAGTAGTTTTTGGGGGTGGGGTGGGTTGAGAATTTTGTTAGGAGTAGCAGAACAAATCGGGAGAAGAGTTCAATTTCTCCTTGTTTTTTTTTTCTTTTTCTTGCAGACAAACAAACAAACAAAACGTTTTTTTTTTTTTTTTTCTCCAGCAAATGTCAAGAAAGGGACGCTACTCGTCAAGCAATACGCAACATAGGAAGGGTTTTGTAATGTGAATGTGCAGGATGCAGCGGGATTAGCGGCATGATAGCAGTCTTGCCCCGCGGGTGGTTTTATAGGCTTAGCGCCCTATGAGGCAATAGGAAATGTTAAAAGAGCCGCGGTTTTTCCTTTTTTCGAATTATCCACGGCAAATTAAACAAAAGCAAGGCTATGAGATGAAATTCTAGAGCATTATTCATCCTCTGATATGCGATATGGCTCTGAGTGTTCCGCATAATTCATTTTATCAGCACTACAAACCCGGGAGTTTATCTTGGCGGACCCTGTATATGTCACAAGTCAGTATGTTCTCAATGTTTTATTTCACGTCTCTCGGCACCCCACTTCCATGGAAGTTTAGCAGGCCTTGGTAACATTTGCAGAGCAGTAGGACATTTAACATAGCTACGATTTTATGATCGGTGCCTGGAGGTTGACAAGGGCCCCACACACTTTCATTACTTTACCCATGTGGGGAATTAGGGCAAGCGGTACGCCGTTGTTCAAGACATTATACAGTTTCAACCTCTGAATTACACGCTCTACATGGATTCTTACTTGTGCTATGACAAGTGTAGAGTTCATGTCCTCTACAGAAAGCTGACCTCCCCCAGTGTTGAATGGTGGCATCAGGAGAACAGCTCCCTGTTCCCCCATTATAGTTTTTATCGCGGGGAAACCCTTGTCGCTCATTACCAGGCAGAACATGTGTGAGAAAACCAGACTGCCTTGTTATGAGGGAATCTGAGTGCCGTCCCCCATAGGGCTCAGAAACAAACGCAATCATGCCATTGGGAATGATACCCACAAGCCACTTAAGAGTGTATCCCCCCTTATAGTGAGAATAAAGGTACTAATGTTGTTCCTACGAACGCTTGTGGGACGAACGGTAGTGATTAAGCGAAAAACTTGAACCAACACGTGCGACTGTAGCCGAAGCGAATACGACTGTACTTAGCAGAGTTGCGAGACTGGCCCACCAGGGGAGAAAAGCAGCGCTGCCGTCGCCCCCCGAAACTCCAGCCGAACATGCCTATACACAAAGGACCACAATCACATGGCATCCTTTGCTGTTGATATGTATATCATCCAAACCAAAGTGAGACAGCCAAAAACAGATGAACACCGTTGTACGATGACCGCCTGCTGAATGCTCCTGGAACATTTTTATTTATAAACCCCTAGTGTGGACCCATATCCATGCACATTCTTCTTATTTTCTCTTCTTATTTTTACTGTTCCTTTATTTAACTTATTTTGGCACTCGAAGCGACACCGAATTACTACGCATTTTACAATACTTTTTTCTTATTTTTGCTTTCGTAACTGCTGTGTGAATATCAGAATGATTCAGATAAGTAATGTAATCTATTCTATACGCGTAAACCACATATGTATTGCTGTACACTCGTTCTGAGAATGCATTTGCACTGGTCTGCTGCATGATGCACCTTCGGTGTCTCGCCACGTTATGAACGCGAATGAAAAGACACAGAGAAGTACCTTCTATAAATTTCGATTTCTTGCGCTTAATCTTATTTGACGAGGATCAGTGCAAATATCTCCCGTGTAGAGTAATTACACTCATGTGAGAACAAAGAAACAGAAAATCTGCTAAGCTCCCCATCGCGCCATTCTAATCGCGGTCAGTCGACGTATTGTTCCTGAAATGTTTTCAGGACAAATTTTCGACACAAATTGGGTGTAAGGGGCAATACAAAACACCATGAATAAATATGATAACAAATATTACGTGCAAGAAAAAGGAGGACAAGCCAGAAGAAGTTGATAATGGCGGCAAGGCTAGCTGACATCCGAAAAGAACACTCGGCAATGAAGCGAGCAAAGATCCCAGCGTCAGGAGCAGGACTCCTCTTTCATACCTTTTGCACACATCCTTCTGTGTTTGAAAGGTTAACAACCTCTAGGTCCTTGACTAATACCATCAAGCATATTATCCCACAATAATCGCGGTGGTGTTTGTCCGCATTAAATAGTAAATAGTAATAGCGAACATGTAATAAACATGATCACGCCGTAAGAACATAAGGCACCGTAATTTGAACTTTATTTCTAGTTTTCATCTGAATCACCTTAGAGACCAAAGAAAACGATTTTTGACCCCAGCCACGTGTACGCCTTGGAATTTGGGATCATCTTATTGTCCCCCGTGTCTCTCTGGTGTACTCTTGAGCGACCTTGCCCATTGTGGTGTGGGGTTCTGTAGCACAGATATACCAAAGTTCATTGTAAGGAAGAGCTCCAGAAGGGGCACGATCGCCCCCCCCCCCTTTTTTTTCTTTTGATCTGCCTGCAAAACGCACGATAAGGCAATGGGCATGCCCCGTGAAATTGAGTGCTAAATTTATTCTCCAGTTATCTCGGAACGGCCGTTAATAGGATTTTTTTTAAATTTCGATTTGTTCCAGATGCATTCACATTACCTCCTAAAAACAGACTCGAAGCAAATTTCCACTTTTAGCAAAGGAAACGCCATTAGTGACTTTCATAAAGCAGGTTCTCCGTTCCTTGGCCTATCCGCTATAAGAATTTAGAGATGTGAAAGTAATCGCAAATGCTATGAGCCCGATAGAAAGAATGTGCAACGAAATGAAAGCAAGATATGTAAAGAGGATGACTGCAGTTTTTCAGATGTAGACTGTGACTTTCATGCGATTCATTCAGAGTGACGCATGTGACATGCGACCGCTACATTCTTTTCACTCCTCAGCCATCGTCTTCTTCAGTTCACTGTTGCGCTGTTCACCGTTTTCTTTAGGTCTACTCATGGAGCGCCGTATTATCCATTTTATTTTTCCCTATACTTTAACAGAAGTGTCATTGGAAGTGTGCGGGCAATTGATCGCGTTCAAAGCGCTGCAACTTTCACAAATGAATGTCTTCTACGGGTCACATGGTGGCGTGTTGAGTGAAGCAGCATTTGATGAAACGGCACTCGATGAAACTGTGTTCGATGAGACGGACGGACACCAAAGTAATTCGCTCACGTGGGCAGGGATCGGAACCGTTATTTTTTCGGTTCGGGTACACTGGTTCGGTTCAGGTTGAGTTCCGGAATTGCGCAAGATATAGATTCGAATCGATTCAGGAAAGTGCATTTTGAGCAGATCGCCAAGGGTAACTTAAAAGTAGGCACATCCTACGGTTCTGAAACAACACAAGTGTGCTTTTTTGTTGCCGACACAGCACTCGTTCACCTCAACACTGCGCGTTTCAGCTCTGGTGCAACGTTACGGTAGCATACTGTCCCTATGTTCACTCATCGTATGCACCCTGTTACAACCTGCTCAGGCACTGGCCGTTATTTTCAGGTTGCCGAGGCAACAAAATTCGCGTACATAGTGATGGTGATAACGGAACAAAGCCTACAACTGCCAAAAGAAAGACGTAACTAAAGTCACCAACTCGTCCTTTTGACTCAGTGTCGAGTTCAGCCATTTCATTGAACCGCCATTCTCTTCTTCTGTCTCATATGCTTTTGGAATTTGGTTTGATAAAAGTCTGCTAGTCTGTAAAGCAGTGAAGGAAGAGAGAGAGAGAGGAAAGAAAGAAAGAGAGGCCAGATTCATAATCGAGATCCCGCACCTGAAATACGATTTTACTATGCGGACAATTATATCTAACGTTTGCAGATGCAATTATGAGAGCCGTGAATCTGAGAACACAAATATACATAATAAACATATGAGTCTGAGATCATAAATCGGGGCAGTTACGAGATAAGAAAGTGTATTTCACTTTTTAATTAGTAACTAACTTGGACAAGTGAAAGGGACAGCATGAGGCATTATTTTGTAAGGCCTGCATCACTGGATATCGAAACCGATACTTCAGCCATTGCGCTCCCTTGACCCAGCTATCAGGCTGCTCAAGTATTCGATGGGGCCTGTTTAAGCCGGGTGGAGTCTGTCGCTTTTCGGTGTGTGTATGAAATGTACGATTTACCAAGATTTATATTCGCAACGGTACAAATCGGTAGAAAGCGTATCGCGTTCACTAAAAGCCACAAAATTGTTTCAACAAAGTTTCAACCACATATATGGCTGCTTCCAATCCTCATGTCCTGTTTTGCACTGAGTCTGTCGCTTTTCAGTGTGTGACGCATGCCCCATTGTGCCTTGGGGTAGTGGGCCGCACCTTACGTGGCGAATTTCCCCATTCATTTACTTATTTGTTGTTGTTCAGTGTGTGTATCTAATGTGTGCCAAGATTTATATTCGCAACGGCACACCGCGGTAGACAGCGTCTCGCGTTCACTAAAAGCCACAAAATTGTTTCAACAAAGTTTCAACCACATATATGGCTGCTTCCAATCCTCATGTCCTGTTTTGCACTGAGTCTGTCGCTTTTCAGTGTGTGACGCATGCCCCATTGTGCCTTGGGGTAGTGGGCCGCACCTTACGTGGCGAATTTCCCCATTCATTTACTTATTTGTTGTTGTTCAGTGTGTGTATCTAATGTGTGCCAAGATTTATATTCGCAACGGCACACCGCGGTAGACAGCGTCTCGCGTTCACTAAAAGCCACAAAATTGTTTCAACAAAGTTTCAACCACATATATGGCTGCTTCCAATCCTCATGTCCTGTTTTGCACTGAGTCTGTCGCTTTTCAGTGTGTGACGCATGCCCCATTGTGCCTTGGGGTAGTGGGCCGCACTTTACGTGCCGAATTTCCCCATTCACTTACTTATTTGTTGTTGTTCAGTGTGTGTATCTAATGTGTGCCAAGATTTATATTCGCAACGGCACACCGCGGTAGACAGCGTCTCGCGTTCACTAAAAGCCACAAAATTGTTTCAACAAAGTTTCAACCACATATATGGCTGCTTCCAATCCTCATGTCCTGTTTTGCACTGAGTCTGTCGCTTTTCAGTGTGTGACGCATGCCCCATTGTGCCTTGGGGTAGTGGGCCGCACCTTACGTGGCGAATTTCCCCATTCACTTACTTATTTGTTGTTGTTCAGTGTGTGTATCTAATGTGTGCCAAGATTTATATTCGCAACGGCACACCGCGGTAGACAGCGTCTCGCGTTCACTAAAAGCCACAAAATTGTTTCAACAAAGTTTCAACCACATATATGGCTGCTTCCAATCCTCATGTCCTGTTTTGCACTGAGTCTGTCGCTTTTCAGTGTGTGACGCATGCCCCATTGTGCCTTGGGGTAGTGGGCCGCACCTTACGTGGCGAATTTCCCCATTCATTTACTTATTTGTTGTTGTTCAGTGTGTGTATCTAATGTGTGCCAAGATTTATATTCGCAACGGCACACCGCGGTAGACAGCGTATCGCGTTCACTAAAAGCCACAAAATTGTTTCAACAAAGTTTCAACCACATATATGGCTGCTTCCAATCCTCATGTCCTGTTTTGCACTGAGTCTGTCGCTTTTCAGTGTGTGACGCATGCCCCATTGTGCCTTGGGGTAGTGGGCCGCACCTTACGTGGCGAATTTCCCCATTCATTTACTTATTTGTTGTTGTTCAGTGTGTGTATCTAATGTGTGCCAAGATTTATATTCGCAACGGCACACCGCGGTAGACAGCGTATCGCGTTCACTAAAAGCCACAAAATTGTTTCAACAAAGTTTCAACCACATATATGGCTGCTTCCAATCCTCATGTCCTGTTTTGCACTGAGTCTGTCGCTTTTCAGTGTGTGACGCATGCCCCATTGTGCCTTGGGGTAGTGGGCCGCACTTTACGTGCGAATTTCCCCATTCATTTACTTATTTGTTGTTGTTCAGTGTGTGTATCTAATGTGTGCCAAGATTTATATTCGCAACGGCACACCGCGGTAGACAGCGTATCGCGTTCACTAAAAGCCACAAAATTGTTTCAACAAAGTTTCAACCACATATATGGCTGCTTCCAATCCTCATGTCCTGTTTTGCACTGAGTCTGTCGCTTTTCAGTGTGTGACGCATGCCCCATTGTGCCTTGGGGTAGTGGGCCGCACTTTACGTGCCGAATTTCCCCATTCATTTACTTATTTGTTGTTGTTCAGTGTGTGTATCTAATGTGTGCCAAGATTTATATTCGCAACGGCACACCGCGGTAGACAGCGTATCGCGTTCACTAAAAGCCACAAAATTGTTTCAACAAAGTTTCAACCACATATATGGCTGCTTCCAATCCTCATGTCCTGTTTTGCACTGAGTCTGTCGCTTTTCAGTGTGTGACGCATGCCCCATTGTGCCTTGGGGTAGTGGGCCGCACTTTACGTGCCGAATTTCCCCATTCATTTACTTATTTGTTGTTGTTCAGTGTGTGTATCTAATGTGTGCCAAGATTTATATTCGCAACGGCACACCGCGGTAGACAGCGTATCGCGTTCACTAAAAGCCACAAAATTGTTTCAACAAAGTTTCAACCACATATATGGCTGCTTCCAATCCTCATGTCCTGTTTTGCACTGAGTCTGTCGCTTTTCAGTGTGTGACGCATGCCCCATTGTGCCTTGGGGTAGTGGGCCGCACTTTACGTGCCGAATTTCCCCATTCATTTACTTATTTGTTGTTGTTCAGTGTGTGTATCTAATGTGTGCCAAGATTTATATTCGCAACGGCACACCGCGGTAGACAGCGTATCGCGTTCACTAAAAGCCACAAAATTGTTTCAACAAAGTTTCAACCACATATATGGCTGCTTCCAATCCTCATGTCCTGTTTTGCACTGAGTCTGTCGCTTTTCAGTGTGTGACGCATGCCCCATTGTGCCTTGGGGTAGTGGGCCGCACTTTACGTGCCGAATTTCCCCATTCATTTACTTATTTGTTGTTGTTCAGTGTGTGTATCTAATGTGTGCCAAGATTTATATTCGCAACGGCACACCGCGGTAGACAGCGTATCGCGTTCACTAAAAGCCACAAAATTGTTTCAACAAAGTTTCAACCACATATATGGCTGCTTCCAATCCTCATGTCCTGTTTTGCACTGAGTCTGTCGCTTTTCAGTGTGTGACGCATGCCCCATTGTGCCTTGGGGTAGTGGGCCGCACTTTACGTGCCGAATTTCCCCATTCATTTACTTATTTGTTGTTGTTCAGTGTGTGTATCTAATGTGTGCCAAGATTTATATTCGCAACGGCACACCGCGGTAGACAGCGTATCGCGTTCACTAAAAGCCACAAAATTGTTTCAACAAAGTTTCAACCACATATATGGCTGCTTCCAATCCTCATGTCCTGTTTTGCACTGAGTCTGTCGCTTTTCAGTGTGTGACGCATGCCCCATTGTGCCTTGGGGTAGTGGGCCGCACTTTACGTGCCGAATTTCCCCATTCATTTACTTATTTGTTGTTGTTCAGTGTGTGTATCTAATGTGTGCCAAGATTTATATTCGCAACGGCACACCGCGGTAGACAGCGTATCGCGTTCACTAAAAGCCACAAAATTGTTTCAACAAAGTTTCAACCACATATATGGCTGCTTCCAATCCTCATGTCCTGTTTTGCACTGAGTCTGTCGCTTTTCAGTGTGTGACGCATGCCCCATTGTGCCTTGGGGTAGTGGGCCGCACTTTACGTGCCGAATTTCCCCATTCATTTACTTATTTGTTGTTGTTCAGTGTGTGTATCTAATGTGTGCCAAGATTTATATTCGCAACGGCACACCGCGGTAGACAGCGTATCGCGTTCACTAAAAGCCACAAAATTGTTTCAACAAAGTTTCAACCACATATATGGCTGCTTCCAATCCTCATGTCCTGTTTTGCACTGAGTCTGTCGCTTTTCAGTGTGTGACGCATGCCCCATTGTGCCTTGGGGTAGTGGGCCGCACTTACGTGCCGAATTTCCCCATTCATTTACTTATTTGTTGTTGTTCAGTGTGTGTATCTAATGTGTGCCAAGATTTATATTCGCAACGGCACACCGCGGTAGACAGCGTATCGCGTTCACTAAAAGCCACAAAATTGTTTCAACAAAGTTTCAACCACATATATGGCTGCTTCCAATCCTCATGTCCTGTTTTGCACTGAGTCTGTCGCTTTTCAGTGTGTGACGCATGCCCCATTGTGCCTTGGGGTAGTGGGCCGCACTTTACGTGCCGAATTTCCCCATTCATTTACTTATTTGTTGTTGTTCAGTGTGTGTATCTAATGTGTGCCAAGATTTATATTCGCAACGGCACACCGCGGTAGACAGCGTATCGCGTTCACTAAAAGCCACAAAATTGTTTCAACAAAGTTTCAACCACATATATGGCTGCTTCCAATCCTCATGTCCTGTTTTGCACTGAGTCTGTCGCTTTTCAGTGTGTGACGCATGCCCCATTGTGCCTTGGGGTAGTGGGCCGCACTTTACGTGGCCGAATTTCCCCATTCATTTACTTATTTGTTGTTGTTCAGTGTGTGTATCTAATGTGTGCCAAGATTTATATTCGCAACGGCACACCGCGGTAGACAGCGTATCGCGTTCACTAAAAGCCACAAAATTGTTTCAACAAAGTTTCAACCACATATATGGCTGCTTCCAATCCTCATGTCCTGTTTTGCACTGAGTCTGTCGCTTTTCAGTGTGTGACGCATGCCCCATTGTGCCTTGGGGTAGTGGGCCGCACTTTACGTGGCGAATTTCCCCATTCATTTACTTATTTGTTGTTGTTCAGTGTGTGTATCTAATGTGTGCCAAGATTTATATTCGCAACGGCACACCGCGGTTGACAGCGTATCGCGTTCACTAAAAGCCACAAAATTGTTTCAACAAAGTTTCAACCACATATATGGCTGCTTCCAATCCTCATGTCCTGTTTTGCACTGAGTCTGTCGCTTTTCAGTGTGTGACGCATGCCCCATTGTGCCTTGGGGTAGTGGGCCGCACTTTACGTGGCGAATTTCCCCATTCATTTACTTATTTGTTGTTGTTCAGTGTGTGTATCTAATGTGTGCCAAGATTTATATTCGCAACGGCACACCGCGGTTGACAGCGTATCGCGTTCACTAAAAGCCACAAAATTGTTTCAACAAAGTTTCAACCACATATATGGCTGCTTCCAATCCTCATGTCCTGTTTTGCACTGAGTCTGTCGCTTTTCAGTGTGTGACGCATGCCCCATTGTGCCTTGGGGTAGTGGGCCGCACTTTACGTGGCGAATTTCCCCATTCATTTACTTATTTGTTGTTGTTCAGTGTGTGTATCTAATGTGTGCCAAGATTTATATTCGCAACGGCACACCGCGGTTGACAGCGTATCGCGTTCACTAAAAGCCACAAAATTGTTTCAACAAAGTTTCAACCACATATATGGCTGCTTCCAATCCTCATGTCCTGTTTTGCACTGAGTCTGTCGCTTTTCAGTGTGTGACGCATGCCCATTGTGCCTTGGGGTAGTGGGCCGCACTTTACGTGGCGAATTTCCCCATTCATTTACTTATTTGTTGTTGTTCAGTGTGTGTATCTAATGTGTGCCAAGATTTATATTCGCAACGGCACACCGCGGTTGACAGCGTATCGCGTTCACTAAAAGCCACAAAATTGTTTCAACAAAGTTTCAACCACATATATGGCTGCTTCCAATCCTCATGTCCTGTTTTGCACTGAGTCTGTCGCTTTTCAGTGTGTGACGCATGCCCCATTGTGCCTTGGGGTAGTGGGCCGCACTTTACGTGGCGAATTTCCCCATTCATTTACTTATTTGTTGTTGTTCAGTGTGTGTATCTAATGTGTGCCAAGATTTATATTCGCAACGGCACACCGCGGTTGACAGCGTATCGCGTTCACTAAAAGCCACAAAATTGTTTCAACAAAGTTTCAACCACATATATGGCTGCTTCCAATCCTCATGTCCTGTTTTGCACTGAGTCTGTCGCTTTTCAGTGTGTGACGCATGCCCCATTGTGCCTTGGGGTAGTGGGCCGCACTTTACGTGGCGAATTTCCCCATTCATTTACTTATTTGTTGTTGTTCAGTGTGTGTATCTAATGTGTGCCAAGATTTATATTCGCAACGGCACACCGCGGTTGACAGCGTATCGCGTTCACTAAAAGCCACAAAATTGTTTCAACAAAGTTTCAACCACATATATGGCTGCTTCCAATCCTCATGTCCTGTTTTGCACTGAGTCTGTCGCTTTTCAGTGTGTGACGCATGCCCCATTGTGCCTTGGGGTAGTGGGCCGCACTTTACGTGGCGAATTTCCCCATTCATTTACTTATTTGTTGTTGTTCAGTGTGTGTATCTAATGTGTGCCAAGATTTATATTCGCAACGGCACACCGCGGTTGACAGCGTATCGCGTTCACTAAAAGCCACAAAATTGTTTCAACAAAGTTTCAACCACATATATGGCTGCTTCCAATCCTCATGTCCTGTTTTGCACTGAGTCTGTCGCTTTTCAGTGTGTGACGCATGCCCCATTGTGCCTTGGGGTAGTGGGCCGCACTTTACGTGGCGAATTTCCCCATTCATTTACTTATTTGTTGTTGTTCAGTGTGTGTATCTAATGTGTGCCAAGATTTATATTCGCAACGGCACACCGCGGTTGACAGCGTATCGCGTTCACTAAAAGCCACAAAATTGTTTCAACAAAGTTTCAACCACATATATGGCTGCTTCCAATCCTCATGTCCTGTTTTGCACTGAGTCTGTCGCTTTTCAGTGTGTGACGCATGCCCCATTGTGCCTTGGGGTAGTGGGCCGCACTTTACGTGGCGAATTTCCCCATTCATTTACTTATTTGTTGTTGTTCAGTGTGTGTATCTAATGTGTGCCAAGATTTATATTCGCAACGGCACACCGCGGTTGACAGCGTATCGCGTTCACTAAAAGCCACAAAATTGTTTCAACAAAGTTTCAACCACATATATGGCTGCTTCCAATCCTCATGTCCTGTTTTGCACTGAGTCTGTCGCTTTTCAGTGTGTGACGCATGCCCCATTGTGCCTTGGGGTAGTGGGCCGCACTTTACGTGGCGAATTTCCCCATTCATTTACTTATTTGTTGTTGTTCAGTGTGTGTATCTAATGTGTGCCAAGATTTATATTCGCAACGGCACACCGCGGTTGACAGCGTATCGCGTTCACTAAAAGCCACAAAATTGTTTCAACAAAGTTTCAACCACATATATGGCTGCTTCCAATCCTCATGTCCTGTTTTGCACTGAGTCTGTCGCTTTTCAGTGTGTGACGCATGCCCCATTGTGCCTTGGGGTAGTGGGCCGCACTTTACGTGGCGAATTTCCCCATTCATTTACTTATTTGTTGTTGTTCAGTGTGTGTATCTAATGTGTGCCAAGATTTATATTCGCAACGGCACACCGCGGTTGACAGCGTATCGCGTTCACTAAAAGCCACAAAATTGTTTCAACAAAGTTTCAACCACATATATGGCTGCTTCCAATCCTCATGTCCTGTTTTGCACTGAGTCTGTCGCTTTTCAGTGTGTGACGCATGCCCCATTGTGCCTTGGGGTAGTGGGCCGCACTTTACGTGGCGAATTTCCCCATTCATTTACTTATTTGTTGTTGTTCAGTGTGTGTATCTAATGTGTGCCAAGATTTATATTCGCAACGGCACACCGCGGTTGACAGCGTATCGCGTTCACTAAAAGCCACAAAATTGTTTCAACAAAGTTTCAACCACATATATGGCTGCTTCCAATCCTCATGTCCTGTTTTGCACTGAGTCTGTCGCTTTTCAGTGTGTGACGCATGCCCCATTGTGCCTTGGGGTAGTGGGCCGCACTTTACGTGGCGAATTTCCCCATTCATTTACTTATTTGTTGTTGTTCAGTGTGTGTATCTAATGTGTGCCAAGATTTATATTCGCAACGGCACACCGCGGTTGACAGCGTATCGCGTTCACTAAAAGCCACAAAATTGTTTCAACAAAGTTTCAACCACATATATGGCTGCTTCCAATCCTCATGTCCTGTTTTGCACTGAGTCTGTCGCTTTTCAGTGTGTGACGCATGCCCCATTGTGCCTTGGGGTAGTGGGCCGCACTTTACGTGGCGAATTTCCCCATTCATTTACTTATTTGTTGTTGTTCAGTGTGTGTATCTAATGTGTGCCAAGATTTATATTCGCAACGGCACACCGCGGTTGACAGCGTATCGCGTTCACTAAAAGCCACAAAATTGTTTCAACAAAGTTTCAACCACATATATGGCTGCTTCCAATCCTCATGTCCTGTTTTGCACTGAGTCTGTCGCTTTTCAGTGTGTGACGCATGCCCCATTGTGCCTTGGGGTAGTGGGCCGCACTTTACGTGCCGAATTTCCCCATTCATTTACTTATTTGTTGTTGTTCAGTGTGTGTATCTAATGTGTGCCAAGATTTATATTCGCAACGGCACACCGCGGTTGACAGCGTATCGCGTTCACTAAAAGCCACAAAATTGTTTCAACAAAGTTTCAACCACATATATGGCTGCTTCCAATCCTCATGTCCTGCTTTGCACTGAGTCTGTCACTTTTCAGTGTGTGACGCATGCCCCATTGTGCCTTGGGGTAGTGGGCCGCACTTTACGTGGCGAATTTCCCCATTCATTTACTTATTTGTTGTTGTTCAGTGTGTGTATCTAATGTGTGCCAAGATTTATATTCGCAACGGCACACCGCGGTTGACAGCGTATCGCGTTCACTAAAAGCCACAAAATTGTTTCAACAAAGTTTCAACCACATATATGGCTGCTTCCAATCCTCATGTCCTGCTTTGCACTGAGTCTGTCGCTTTTCAGTGTGTGACGCATGCCCCATTGTGCCTTGGGGTAGTGGGCCGCACTTTACGTGGCGAATTTCCCCATTCATTTACTTATTTGTTGTTGTTCAGTGTGTGTATCTAATGTGTGCCAAGATTTATATTCGCAACGGCACACCGCGGTTGACAGCGTATCGCGTTCACTAAAAGCCACAAAATTGTTTCAACAAAGTTTCAACCACATATATGGCTGCTTCCAATCCTCATGTCCTGCTTTGCACTGAGTCTGTCGCTTTTCAGTGTGTGACGCATGCCCCATTGTGCCTTGGGGTAGTGGGCCGCACCTTACGTGGCGAATTTCCCCATTCATTTACTTATTTGTTGTTGTTCAGTGTGTGTATCTAATGTGTGCCAAGATTTATATTCGCAACGGCACACCGCGGTTGACAGCGTATCGCGTTCACTAAAAGCCACAAAATTGTTTCAACAAAGTTTCAACCACATATATGGCTGCTTCCAATCCTCATGTCCTGCTTTGCACTGAGTCTGTCGCTTTTCAGTGTGTTTATCAAATGCGTGGCAAGATTTATCGCAACGGCATACAGCGGTAGAAAACGTATCGCTTACATCCACAAGGCAGGGTTTTACGCAGGAGCAGAGTGTATATACATACACACAGAAATGAGTAGAATGAAATGAAAGATGACTCCTGATTGGCACTCAACACGATTCATTCATGATTTCCAATAGTGCTTTGGTTTACCTGTAGGCAGTTTTGGTTATTGTTGTTGCATACAGTGTTGATTTATTGTGCTTGCATTCTCTGCCTTGCCATAAATCATGTTACCTGTACATAAGCAAAAACCCACAATCACTGACACTTCGTTCTTGCCTACTTATTGTCGAGCGGTCAGAGAGCTCACGAATATTACAATACAAACAAGGCGAAAAAGTCGCCACAACACGTCATACGCTTTCTGTGAAAGCGTTCGCCCGTAAAGTAAATTATACGCGCCGATATCGCGGTTAAAAAAAGAGAGAGAAATCACAACGACCAGCCGTCTTTACTTCATGCAACCGTACCTCCGTGAATTACAGGCACAGATATCACGGTCAAATGGGAAAAGTCATCACAAGTCACAGCAGTTTTGACATCAGCAGTCATCGCAACGACATCGCAACTCTGTGTGTAACTATGAACAACGCGAAAAAGTCGTCAAACGCTTGATTTCATGAACGCGTGATTCCGTAAAATACACGCGCGAATATCACGGTCAAAGAAAAAAAAATGTAATCACAAATCACAAGGACCAGCAGTCTTCACTTCATGAAACCGTACCTCCGTGAATTACAGGCACGGATATCATGGTCAAAGGGGAAAAGTCACCACAAGTCACAGCAGTCCGTAAATTAGTAAATTACGCGCACGGTCAAAGCGATCCAGATAAATGATCGATCTCTCCGATGGCGACACCGAGCAGGCGCATGCGATCTTAACAGGTAAGTAATACCACGATCCTTCGTTCAACACCACGCTCGCCACCGCAACTTCTCTTGGCATTGCATATCATCCCCCAGCGCCACCACACTTCCGGAGGTGAAGTGTCCAAAGCCCCGCGCGAGACTTCGCCCACTACATCGTATTCCTCCTCTAGCCGCCTCCAGAACGCCCGCTCCCCATGGCGCGCTCTCATTGGCCCATTTTGGAGCGACCACGCCCCCCTCCCGTGACTCCGCCCCCTCTCCCCTCCCCCTTGGGTGAGAGTGATTATTTACAAATTACGGGCGTGAGGGCGCGCTGCACCCAAGGGGGGGCGGGGCCGGGAGAGGGGGCGGAGTCACGGGAGGGGGCGTGGTCGCTCCAAAATGAGCCAATGAGAGCGCGCCATGGGGAGCGGGCGTTCCGGCGGCGGCTAGAGGAGGAATACGATGTAGTGGGCGAAGTCTCGCGCGGGGCTTTGGACACTTGACTTCCGGAAGTGCTGACTTCCGGAAGGCGCTGGGGGATGATATGTAATGCCAAGAGAAGTTGCGGTGGCGCTGTAGGCGAGCGTGGTGTTGAACGAAGGATCGTGGTATGACATACCTGTTAAGATCGCGTGCGCCTGCTCGAGATCGAGCGTTTATCTGGATCGTTTTGACCGTGCGCGTAATTTGCTAATTTACGGACTGCTGTGACTTGTGGTGACTTTTCCCCTTTGACCGTGATATCCGTGCCTGTAATTCACGGAGGTACGGTTTCATGAAGTGAAGACTGCTGGTCGTTGTGATTTGTGATTACATTTTTTTTTCTTTGACCGTGATATCCGCGCGTGTATTTTACGGAAGCCCGCGTTCGTGAAATCAAGCGTTTGACGACTTTTTCGCGTTGTTCATAGTCACACAAAGAGATGCGATGTCGTTGCTGAACTTGTGCTATTTGCTCGCGCGAAAGTGTAGCAGAGTGCAGTGCACTAAGAGTAACTGTGCAGGCAAGGACAAAGAAACAGGCTGTAAGTGTATCGACATCAAACGGTTTATTGGGAGTCAGATACGGAGATTCCCTAAAGTTGGTGCCATCTCTCAAAACATCTTTACTTATAGTCCAGATACAAAGGACCACAATCACATGGCATCCTTTGCTGTTGATATGTATAGTGAGACAGCCAAAAACAGATGAGCACCGTTGTACGATGACCGCCTGCTGAGTGCTCCTGGAACACTTTTATTTATAAACCCCTAGTGTGGACACATATCCATGCACGTTCTTCTTATTTTTACTGTGTACTTATTTTACTTCTTATTTTTTGTGTCAAAAATTTGTCCTGAAAACATTTCAGCAAAAATACGTCGACTGACCGCGATTAGGATGGCGCGATAGGGAGCTTAGCAGATTTTCTATTTCTTTGTTCTCACAGAAGTGTAATTACTCTACACGGGAGATATTTGCACTGATCCTCGTCAAATAAGATTAAGTGCAGGAAATCGAAATTTATAGAAGGTACTTCTCTGTGTCTTTTCATTCACGTTCATAACGTGGCGAGACACCGAAGGTGCATCATGCAGCAGGCAAGTGCAAATACATTCTCAGAACGAGTGTATGCGGTAATACATATGTGGTTTATGCGTATAGAATAGATTACATTACTTATCTGAATCATTCTGATATTCACACAGCAGTTAAGAAAGCAAAAATAAGAAAAAAAGTATTGCTAAATGCGTAGTTATATTCGGTGTCGCTTCAAATGCCAAAATAAATTAAACAAAGGAACAGTAAAAATAAGAAGAGAAAATAAGAAGAACGTGCATGGAAGTTCAGCAACGACATCGCATCTCTTTGTGTGACTATGAACAACGCGAAAAAGTCGTCAAACGCTTGATTTCACGAACGCGGGCTTCCGTAAAATACACGCGCGGATATCACGGTCAAAGAAAAAAAAAATGTAATCACAAATCACAACGACCAGCAGTCTTCACTTCATGAAACCGTACCTCCGTGAATTACAGGCACGGATATCATGGTCAAAGGGGAAAAGTCATCACAAGTCACAGCAGTTTTCACACCAGCAGTCATCGCAACAACGTCGCATCTCTTTGTGTGACTATGAACAACGCGAAAAAGTCGTCAAACGCTTGACTTCACGAACGCGTGCTTCTGTAAAATACACGCGTGGATATCACGGTCAAAGAAAAAAAAATGTAATCACAAATCACAACGACCAGCAGTCTTCACTTCATGAAACCGTACCTCCGTGAATTACAGGCACGGATATCACGGTCAAAGGGGAAAAGTCACCACAAGTCACAGCAGTCCGTAAATTAGCAAATTACGCGCACGGTCAAAACGATCCAGATAAACGCTCGATCTCGAGCAGGCGCACGCGATCTTAACAGGTATGTCATACCACGATCCTTCGTTCAACACCACGCTCGCCTACAGCGCCACCGCAACTTCTCTTGGCATTACATATCATCCCCCAGCGCCTTCCGGAAGTCAGCACTTCCGGAAGTCAAGTGTCCAAAGCCCCGCGCGAGACTTCGCCCACTACATCGTATTCCTCCTCTAGCCGCCGCCAGAACGCCCGCTCCCCATGGCGCGCTCTCATTGGCCCATTTTGGAGCGACCACGCCCCCCTCCCGTGACTCCGCCCCCTCTCCTCTCCCCCTTGGGTGAGAGTGATTATTTACAAATTACTCCAAAAGACGTTGGACTCAGTGATAGTGGGAATGGCATCTATAGGTGACTGCCTATTGCAGAGCATCCTGCTACACAGGCCATTTATACAATGTCATATGCTATGAAGAGAAATATCTAAGACGAAGATGCTCAAATCGAGTTGTGGGCCGCATTTACTACATCATGAAAGGCTGCACAGAAAGGAAATTACCACAATTACCGTAAAATACCCTCAAATACCATAAAACAAAAATATAGTGAAAACAGGAGAGGTGGTTTTACTGTATAGCCAGACACTGTCCATACAATTCCATAGCTTCACACTCCACTTAACACACCAAGATAAGCAAGCTGGTGTAACGATGTTGAATCATTTCCTTGAGGTTGACGTGGTGGTAGGGACAGGAATACAAAACACAAGTAGAAGACCTTTAACGCACTGTGTGTAAGGGAAACCGAGAACCAAGAGTAAAGAGAAGGAGTACACTTTGTTGTCTCGGCGAAGGTGAATACGATGCATGAAACGCGATTCTCTTAACGGTTAGCGGGGGCATTGGCAACTGCATAAGGAAGCGCATGTGCTCTATCAAAGATTGCAAGACAATATGAAGCAATTATACATATTAAAAGATGAGTAAAAAGTTTTTAACAGTAGAATAAAGGGATTAATAAAAACAAGTTAGGTCGTGGAAAGGAGGTTGTTCTTTAAGTTGAGCTCTAATCTTGATAGCACCCCATGTGTGCATGTATAAGATACATCACTACCTCTGCTACGTTATGTTGAGATCTTATACAATATATGTAAATTGGGAAAGAAAAAAGGTAGAGTGGACTTCCTCCAGTACGACACACAATCAAAGGAAAACATATAACAGATAGTTTCCCACCTGTAGTTCGAGCATGATCCTGGCTGTCCACTAGGAATGGCTCTTGGAGAATGCATATCTGCCAACTGAAATCCTGAAGCCAACACCGCCAAGCTTATAATTACACCTGAAACAATTAACATAAAATCAATGTAAATGTGAGTCGCAAAATAACAACCCTGGCCAGTCTCAACCACGTTGCTTGGTCCTTTTACAAAGTTTCATCACAAGGGGCGATACTCTACCCCATTTCCATGAATATGTATTTCTTAACATTACAAGGTGAAACTATGTTTGCAGTCACATATGACACTATATGATTGTGTTGGTATACACTAGGTGTTTCACGAAGGTCCCCCGGTCGAATAATTCGTAAGCAGGTGACTCTATCAAAAAGCTTTCTTTTCAGTGATCGTCCCTGAGACATCAGCCAAGAGCTGAGCAGTGAGAGGCTAATTTGCATATGCTCATTAATTAAACAAAACTCCAAGCTTTTATTTCGGACACTTTCGGAACCTCTGGTTTAGAGATCGGAACATTCAGCGAGAAATATTTCAGAAAAAATAAAGCATATCAGAAATAGTATGCAATAATATTACTCTAGTATGAAAACAGGTCCTCTTGGCCGCCGTAAGGAAAAAAAAAAGCTTCAGTAGTTGCACAACGTCCATAGGTCACGCACAGGAAGCTCGTTTATGGCCTCCTAAAAGAATATGCATGGGCTAACAGGTTGCCGTGTTGTGCGACCTTCAAACTCATTGAGGGACAAACTATGGGCTCGCAGTTCCTTCATTTTCACATCGGGCAATTATGTCGGGTGATGGTTACGTGTGCTACCGTAATTTCACGCGTATAAGCCGCACCGCAAATAAGCCGCTGGACGCATTTTTAGGAACGTTTTGAAAATTTTCTGGCAGATAAGCCGCGGGCAATACGAGACGACTGATTTGTGCGACAAAGGACACCATAGAGAAGGCCATAAACCCTGTGGTCCATACTCCGGGGTCGGCATAGTGTGCAACAAAGGAGGTCAGGTCTATAGAGTTCTACCAAGATCGGATTGTGCCCTTGTTGGGCGTTTTTCATGGATTGATGGGTCAGTGGTCTACCAGAAGACGTGAATCACTGTCACCACTTTCGTTAAAGCTGCTTGGGGGAATGCACCAGGAAGATCAATTTACTCGAATGTAGACCCGTCCGTGTTACGCACTGTTCGTGCATCAGCCGGCAGGGTAGTGCCGTTCTAGAGACACTATCGGCCCTTTTGTTAAAACCGACGTATGGGGAAAATACCAGGAAAAACTAGTCATCAGATGAGCCGCACCGGTGGAAAAGCCGCAGAGCACCCGTAAGAAAAAAAAATCGCGCATAAGCCGCGGCTGATACGCGTGAAATTACGGTAATTAAAGGGACGCTCGCAACGGGAACCCATCTATGACGCTGATACCGCTATGTGTGTCATGGGCCGATAATCTACCTGGCTAATTCTTTTGGATGAAAAATGCTTAGATATGAACAGATTTTAAAGGCCAGCCGGGTGTGCAGCTCCACGGCTGCAGAAGCTCCGACAGCATAACGTCACTCCTAAAACAGGGGTGTGAGAGCGTGGCGCTCAAAGCAGGAAAAGCGCCGCCCAGATGACCCCGTAAAGCAGTTACGTTCCCACTGCCGGGCGTGCAGGCCTCCTCGACTACGACGTTCAGGCGAATCTCCCTAGAGGGCGATGGCGTCATGTTCTGACGGCAGCGACACCTACTCATCGAGCTCACCCTCTGCGGAGGGTTCCTACCACTGATCTCTATGTATAAGGGCTGGATAGCGGATGGGTGAGGGTATCGCGGAAAAGGGTACGCCAACCGACCGCCATATTGCGGTGCTCAAAAGAGCCATTACAGCATGTATGTAAGGAATGCATGTAAGCTGTGACAAGTTTTGCTGTTTGTGAGCGCTTCCCTTGTTGCTTCGCTAAAATTTTGCCACGGATCGCTGCAGAAATCCCTCGTGATTGGATTCCTTACTTTTTTTGTGTGAAATCCCGTCACACACACGTTATTTCCTGTCTATTTTGTACTCGTGTGAGGTCGTGTCGTTCCAATTTTGTACTTTGAGCTTCGATTATGTTATTTCTGGTTTTGTGTGGTGTTGTATTTGTTGTGTTACGTTTCCTTTGTCGTCTGTCAGCATGTTGCTTCTCGTGTTTCTCCCATTTCCTTTCTGCTCGGGGGTGTGGAATGCCAGGGAGCAGTATTCTCAGAATTGACTCTCAGCATTCAGCAATGTTTGGCACGTTTGTTTATGTAACCACCTTAATACGCTTGAGTATAAACATTATGCTTCGCACAGGAAGTTTAGATATGACTAGTTATGACACGAAATGCCGAATGACACCAAAGCACTTCCAAAGGACTACATTGATATTAAGTATGTGATATAAAGGCTATATACGGTAAAAACACATCGACTACAAATATGTGCACTGGGGAGGTAAATGGCGGTAAAGACAGTTAAAAATGACTAGAGGTAGGGTGGATAAGTCATAAAAAGGGCTAAGTAGCAATGTCTTGTGGTGAAAGCTCCAACATCAAAGCATCACAAGTCCTGTTGCAAGAGCAAGTTTGAAGCAGTCAACCAGGTAAGTGGGCAGAGTGCATTACTGGTTGTTCAATATGATCAACGGTGACAATTTCTTTCGCACAGGCCTGGCTGTCACCTTCTCTGTATATTCCTTGGCAAGGTGGAACAGTCCGATACTGCTGTAGCACTGGGAAACTTCTTTGATCAGTCGGATTACGTTGTTTTCACATTTTTTTTTATTTGGGCTGCATCCAAACATATGTTGTCGCAAACTTAAGCAGGGAGAATAAAGAGTAGACATTCGAGGTTGAAAAATTATTTATTGTCTCTAAGTAAAGTAAACATACGTCGGAAAGGAAAAAAAAAAAAGAAAACACTGTCAAGGAGCCCGCGAAGAGGGAATCACACACGTAACATGAAAAACGGTTAGGAACAACTAAGATTTATTTGAACAAGAATTTTCGTTCAAGAGAACCTCTGTTCTCTTAGAGAACATCTGTTCTCTTGGGTTGTATATATACTTGTGTCGCACTTAGTTTTGTAACCTGAAGAAGTGCAGTCTCTTGCACGAAAGTTCTTGTTCAAATAAATCTTAGTTGCTCCTAACCGTTTTTCATGTTACGTAAAGTAAACATGCTGGAACGCACCAAAGAGACATGTGGCTGGTGTGTTTGTATGTCCCACTAATACGAGTTTGTACGTTAGGCAAAATTTTCATGCAATACTTTTTCTTTATATGCTTTTGCCCATCTTAGTACTGTCCAAATCCAATATGGAGTGGCTTTTAACTGCATATGAATGCATAATTCAGGAGTGTTTTCATATACTGCACTAGTTGCAGCTTTAAGGTGCCCTTCATGCAGTACTCATTCCAATCATCAGCCATCGCTTGAAACTCTTAAATAGGGAACATGATTCAAAGAGGCTAGATTTTCATGCAAATACACACTTTCAACCAGAGTTCGAGGCAACTCGTTACTGTAACTAAGTTCTTTTTTTGGTAACTTATAACTTAACTCACCACTTTTGTGCCGTGGTAACTTTCAGAGGAACTCGTTTCTTTTTCAGGTAACTTTGCCAAAGTAACTTAAGCTAAGTTCCAAGTTACTTTTAATTCGCTTTTCACTCACGTCCACTTGTTTTCTTGCTTTCTCTCCGGTTCTTCCATGGCATTTTATGTCATAAAACGTGATGTTCAGTCAATGACAGTATTCTGTTCAGGAAGTAAGAACCGCTGCTATCGAAATGAAGCTGAACCGTTGTGTGCCCACAGGGAATAAGATGCAAAGCGTTCGCATTGTTGGACATAAACGAAAACTCGACGCAGGCAACTCAGGGTCGAACTCAACTGCTCACACGCGCTGCACCTGTGTAGTGCTATTTTGTGTCCGAAGTAACTTGGGAGTAACTCGTTCTTTTTTTAACTAACTCCGCAACTGCGAGCTACGTTTCGGGCTGAATAATTAACTTAGTTACATTTTTCACACGGTAACTTCGTAAGGATCTCCTTTTGAAGGGTAACTTCTCTATCTATGCTTACAACTCTGCATGCTTTTTGTACACTGCATAAAGTAAGATACTCTTGCCCCAGTGAATTTGTTGCGTGTTTTAAATGCATGCAAGTGAATTTCTAGAGGTGCATATTTTGAGCAAGATTATTGAATTTCTCATGCATGTGTGTTCAACCAGCTTTTAGTGCATATAAATCCGGCCTCTACATATGACGTATGCATTATTACTTTCTGGAGGTGTTCTGGGAAGTCGAACTTGTTGGGCACAGCGTCTGCCTCAGTCCAACGGTTTGCCCCGTTTTGTCGAAGCACCTGTCTTTAAAATGTTTGCTGCACACCAGTGATGTCCTCGACGGCGTCCAGTCCTTTCGCCTGACATTCACCACACACTTTTTTAAACGTTGTGGGCGGCTGTGAGGGAACCTGCATTGAACAATTTATACCATCAATTACGGCAGGGATGACAAGGCTGATCCAAGCAAGCAATCGTCGATACTGTGACGAACAAACTGAGCCGTAGATCTCACACCTGACAAGCGCACTTCAACGTTTGCTGCGTGCCGAGACCATACCCGTGAACTGCAGGAAGTCTGGACTATAACAATAACTCTATCCAGATAGCGTACTGCTTGGAGTTTAACGTTTAGATCTTGAGATACGAGTCACAAAGTGCCGCGCACATGGTTCAACAGCAACGTTTTGTCGCCCCGCTCGTGGACTAATAAATCACATTTATTTGTAAAACTAAGTCACTTACTTGTGAAATGTCGTCCTCGGTGCCTTGCCAGTACGGGCAGTACATCCATAACCACAGCAGGCGGGCATGACACCACAAAAATGCTACGCAAAGGCGCATGCAGAATATGCAGCTGAGTCGCGGACGGCAATGTTTTGAGCTTCGCAAGATGGCGGCCGGTGACCGTACGGTTGCACCCTCAATCCGCTATCTAGCCTATTAATATAGAGATCAGTGGTGCATACGTTCGTCGCCGCAATTAATGCATGGGAGCAATTGCACTCCAGTCAACACAGAACAGCGGTTTGTTAGAATTACGCTACCTTTGAGAATGCAATGCGACGGAAATTTGAAGCAGTTGCTCGGTGCGTCTCGTCCACGCGTGTCTCTCGGTTTTCGTTTTGCGAAGTTTGCCATTTCTCGAACTCTGAGCGGTGTCTCAAACCATGCCTGACGTTATTGCAGAGCTAAATGATGCTGTAACGGCACCAAAGCTCCAGGACTATCGCCTCTTCGCTTTTTTATCAGCGACGCCGACAGGTGAGTGAGCTGTTTGACGTGCTCTCATTTTGCTTCACCATGTGAATGGTGCTTTCATGCTGTCCCTGTGCACATTAAAGGTTTCTTCAAAGGGCAATGTATGCCAACCTGCCTTCTGAGGCTGTCACTGCCGTCAGAAAGGAGCGGTGGTTATGTGCAGTGCTCTCCACCGATGACCAATAGACGATTTCAGAAATTGCATGGTTGGCCCGCCAGAGAGCGCCGTGTTGCGAATGCCCCACTGCAGCTTGGGATTTAGTTTTCATGAGTCAGACAGAAGAAGAAGAGCGCAAACGGTTTCGGTTTTCCCTCCTTCCTTCGAGCAACAGGCAGGCAAGCACGAATGCAAACCATTACCTACGACGCATTGCGCGATGCGCGTTACTTGGGCGACGGAGGGTTCCCGTGCGGAGCACAAGAGCAATATCTGAAATCGCCTATTCACCGGGGTTGCCCCAAAGCGAAACCGTCTGGAATGCTCGTCCCTCTGTACGAGTGAAGGTACGTACGTACGTTCTCTGGTACCTCAAGGTAGGCATCTTACCCACAAGATAAATATAACGCTGGCCATTCTGGTGTTCATCCATTGAATCATTGCTTTGGGCAGAGTTCTTTGAGTCATAGGGGAGCTCGATCATGGAAAGCGATTGGGTGTCCTCTGCCGCGTTGTCGCAGATTACACTCTAAAAACAGAACTTATGTCTTTCTGTTCTCTTCTGTGTACACATGAAGGGGGCGTAGGGCGCGTTTACAAGCACTGAACTCAGTCATAAAAATGTTGCATTATTTTTACGTGCACAGTCGAGTTGCATGAACCTTATTGGGATCCTAATCAACCACATGCGGAAATATATAGCAATTACAAGCATGGAATATTGATAATTTGTGTCATATAAAGGGACGCACTGTGAGAATTTGCTGTCAACAACTTCACAGTCACCACTAAGTCTTAGACGCAGGTACAGTGTCCTAAATTACCTTTTGCATGCCATGCTATCACTATAAATTTTAACGTTTATTTATAGCCACATGATGCCACAATGACGAGTGCCCAATTACCCATGGATTACAACTTTGTGAGCTTCAAGATGTTTCTTGTTTCAGTGCTGCGAATTGAAAAAGGGCAGGAGTTACAGGAACGTGTAAAAATCGCTATAATTTTTGTGGCATAGGAGCACAACATGATGATTCACTGCTGCTATCCTTTCTGTTGATACTCCGAATACGTGCAAAGCTCTCTGCGCCAAGGATGAGCCTGGGTCAAGGTTGATGCTCCCCCTTCAGTGCCAACCACCACCACTTTGACATATGTCCTAAACAATGGGACAATCATGGACATGTTAAAATTCAAGAGTTCCACAGTGCAAGAGCGTGCCTCTGCAAAGAAACCACTTAAGACTGATGTTACCCCACTGGTGCTGATGCTGAGACTGCCTGCTGTGATTACGCGTTACCCTGAATCGGGATTGACTTGCAAGCCGAAGAGTTGTTTTCAAATGGGATATCGTTTTTATGACAGTGGCGTGCTGTGCCAAATGGAAAGGAAAAAGACAAAGGTGGACTTCGGAGAAGTGGCTCATGTTGAATCCTGTTTGGCATGATAAAAAGTGGTTTGATCTTGGGGTGGGAAAGTAAGTATATTTAGGGAGTGGCTTTTTCGGGTTAAACCTGATTCCCCGCGATTATCCCCTCCCGTATCAGCGTAGGATCAATTTGGGTTAAACACAATTTCACCCCAAATTGTAGTCACCTATCAGGTTTTACTACGTTGTGCAAATTGCGTGTTACTTTCTGATATAGAGTTTCCACTAGATTTTCCAGACCAGCATTGTAAGCCTGGTGTGCAGGGAATGTTATAGCCTAATTTACAGCCACTAGTACATCCAGTTGAGAGTCTGCGAGATTCCAACATCTCGGGCGAGCTATGAAGTAACCTTACCGTGGTCATTCCCGATTTCTTTAATTGGCAATCGACTGGTGCTCAGATTCAGTGCTGGGAACCTTCGTTTATAATACCATCTGTGTGTGTATTGTGCCAGTGCCTTGTGAAAACAATAAGTATAGCATAAATATACAGGGTGTCCCAGAAAATGGGTCATTGAATTATAATAAAGAACTACGGCACCTAGAATCATGCGGTCAACGGCATTTGTTCTTACTACGCTTTTGTCACCTCCTGATGTGAATGTCATGTATCTTTACTGATGCAAATATTTGCGAACTTAACTTGGAAATTTGCCAAGTAGACCTTTACTTGGCAAATTTACCCCAGCAGTACGAAGAGCGTGCCAAATTCACTAAAATTCATGGTAATTGACGATGACATTCACGAGCTATCCCATTGGAAAAAATAGCTGAACATCATGCTTTTTGGAGCATCGGACCATAATGCGCTATGACTTTTTGAGCACAATCGCTGTTAGTGCGACGAAAGGAGGTTCCAAACCCAGCCCACAGAGTGATGGTAGAAAAAGTGACAGTTCCTGAAATTGGGAAAGGGAAAGCATGATCGCTCCGAAAGCCGGACGCGATAAGCCATGCCTGTGTCGTCTCTTTCTGCAGTGCTGGTGTGGGCAGGGTTTCCAACCTCCTTTCGTTGGACTGACAATGATTGCGCTGAAAACTTTGTTTTCTGGGACACCCTGTATAACAGCCAAATAAAAATAAAGTAGTCATACAGCAATAGGAGACAAGCAAAAAGACGTGAGTCTCCCAAATCGAACTGTGGACCCTCCGTCTCAAAGTCCGACACTCTACCTCTGGACAAACAGCGCTGGGGAGCATGCCACCTTAAACTCGCGACCTTAATCGTGCACAGTGGGGATTATTTCAGAGTCAGAGGCAAACGGCGTGATAAGGCACGACGAGCGTGGCACCATCTAGTCTTGGGAAAATTGTGAATCGGAGTTGCTCCTAGACTGGTATGCGCTCTTAAGAATGAAATATTTCTTCTGTTTACTGTACGTTCACCACAGCGAAACATAATCATGCAAGCTCGCACCATTTGGATGTTGTACACCAGTTTTAACATTCAGGTTGTGCCATAATACATTGTTTCGAAATGCTAGAAAGAGCAATGTACGGATGTGAAAATATGCGCATGTTGGCTCAAATATCCCATTCTTTGACAGAGGAAAGTCGAGAATCCTACCTATAAGGCTTAGAAGCAGAAGCATTCGCCTTCCCAGTCGCTCGACAAGTGCCATGGCTATAAAGGAGCATGCGAAGTTGACAAAAGTTGTGGCGGCAGATAGCCATATAGCTTCAGACTCTTCATGAACGCCAGACATCTGGATGATCGTAGCGCCATAGTACCTGTGCAAAAGAATACGAGTCCATGTCTTACGCAACAGTTCACTCACAGCCTAAGGTGAGCATTCTCATGAGGGCGAGGACGTCCTCACCCTTACCCAACGAACATTGAGGTGAGGCGAGGCGAGGAGAAATTTTCAGAAAGAACATTGAGGTGACAAACTTTCTTCAGCGAAAAGACGGAGGTGTGCAAAGACATATACGCATACGTGTATTAGTTAATGAATACAAATACACTGAACCCAAACTAGAAAAAAATACATAGGCATAGGGTACTCAGAATAATGGTTACAGGACATAGAAAAAGATTATCGTTACATCACAAATGTTTCTTGCACTTGACGGCTTTTGTAAAGAGAAGATGGATTATCGATGAGGCGGGGTTGGAGCATGACGTCACGCATCGTACCCAATCGGGAGGAGATGCATTCCTTCCCGCAAACGCTTTTGACCTAGCCGTTCTTATTGTTGCCAATAAAAATTAATTAATTAATGCCTGCATGCTCTGCAATCTTTATGAATGTAATTCGATTATTTTTTTAAACAAAGGGCAATCCAATGGTACACTTTATGAGAGGGCACGGGGTACGAGACCGTCCCTTTAAAGGGTTAAACTCGTGTGAGATTGTGGACAGTTTGCTCAGCGTGTTTGCTAGTGGGGTAGTTTCATTTTAAATCGAACGTGAAAGTCGTATTTTTTAATTTGCCCACAAAAAATATATGTTACAGGACAGCTCAAACGACGCAAATCGCGCCACGTGCGACGCTCGTGCGTGGAGTAGTTTCCGCGTGGGCGAGGACTCTCCCACGCGAAAACTAGGAAAGGAAGCGGAAACTAGGAACTATGAAGCGGCGAGGAAAGTCTGAGACTGCTTGAGCGCGCTTTCTTTCTGGACCGACTTTGACGGGATCTAGCACCGCTGATTTTATGCTAGGAACTGGAGGTTTTTTTGTGATTATAGGCTGCACCATAGACACTGTTGAGAGCCACCCACAGAACTCTGAGGGCCACAGATTTTCTGTTAAAAAATGCCAAACTTGGAGTAAACGTTCAAAAAGGCCAAACTTTGTTACCAATTTGCTTCATGACGGAACGTCTGAGGACATCGAGCTGAGTGCCATTCGATAGGACGCTGAAAGAGCTTTCGTGCTGTATAGAGTTCATTTTTGTCAGCCCAGTGGTTTCTGTGTTATTAGCTTGAGAATCGCACATGGTAGGCGAAAATTGCCAATGTTGCATCTCAATTTTCCTTCAATTTCCTTGATTATTTTTGAGAAGGTGGCGTCATGTCTCTACTTTAGACGCCAAGTGAGACAATCTTTTATTTTTACCTAAGGAACGCGCAGCGTTCTTTTTTTTTTTATCAGGCAGGGTCCACGACGCTGCGGCCTTGCGCGCCCTACCCACGAGCACGCGACCTTCAACCTCTTCTTTGCTACAGGTCTCCTGCTGACGGAGAAATCAATGACCACGCTGCGTGAGCTTGTTGTATTGTACCCAGAGCATCTCTTTACGTTTATCCAATGGTCTCCCAGTTCCGTCAGGCTCATTCAAACCGTGGGAGAGTACATGAGTTGCCTGTGCGCCCTTGACGAGAAGCCCCAGTCCGACGAACATACCGACAAAGCAGTGAGAAGAAACGAAGCGCTTCGTAAAGATCTTTATCCACTGGTAACATCGCAGCTTTTGTTTCAGGTTGCCGCCAATCCCCCAGGCTGTGTGAAAGTCACATCTTTTTCATTAGTAAAAGAACGTTGTGGAAGTTTCGAAAAACGTAAAATGTGCCCATTGCGACACCCCTGCAGGTGATGGCTGCCACCATTGTATTAGTATCATCCGATAGCTTTATACATGACCATTCACATGGTATAAAGTGACTGGGTTCAACCGCATTTTTTGTCCGCCTAGTATCGCAAAACCACGAGTGGGACGCGAAAATTTTGCATGTTCGATGTTAATTATTTCTAAAACGCCAGAATATTTTTCACGATTTATTCCACAGGGGCATAATTATGCCTGCACTTTGCGCTGCTGGTAAGGTACCTTTTCTCTTTTTGATTGAGACGCAGGACTACCTGTCCGTGGAGCGATTTTTCCACACAAAGGCGCTCCTCGTATGTTTACGAGCGCGTTTTGCTCAGTGTTCTTGCTAATTCAGTGTAAGTCCTAGACTACTGCCATTTTAAACCTCCTAATAAACGAACTCGAACAGGTCCAGAAGACACTCTTTACACGAATAAAATTTTATTTACAAGAAATAATGCTCGAGCGTGGCTGACCTTTGCAGTGCTACGGGTCAGCCTAGCCAGAAACAGCGGACACCTTAATACAATTTGGTCTCGTTGGTCGTTGCTTCTTAGCCACAACAGTTTCTCTCGCAGACCTGGGATTGGTTTGGCTGACTTCCATTCATCAAGCTTTCGGTCTTTGTGCTCGCTTGCGTCCTTCTGAGAAACGTACAATAGCACACCAAGGCAAAAATCTGGACTGGTTCCAGAATGGTTCCAGTTGAATCTGGACTGGTTCCAGTTGAATGTGGATGGTCCCGGAATGGTTACAGTTGAATCTGGATGATCCCAGCTGGATTCCCAAGTGGAGTGGCCGGTTCCACATTGGTAAATTCAGTGGTACCACTCTGGCCTCAAATGGTTCCAGAACTTACAGTGGGAGCCTCACAGGTACCACTTTCTTCCCACAATGGTCAATTGAAGCACTTGAGATTCCAAGCTGTGCAGCTTCCCCTTTGAGATCCGTTAGGGGAGGAAGAGTTCACTCTTGCCATATACCCTTGCGGTTTGTTTAATAGATTATTGTGATGTACTTTAGCACACGTAACATCTATTTTTATTGATTTTTATCCATCTACGTCTTCGACAAAATGTATGCTGTAACTTCAATTCGTGCTCATATTCTCATCTAAAGGTGAACGTCATAAAAAGTACCAGCAAAATGTTAAAAGTACATTCAAAAGATGACAAACTACGTTAACTAATTAGAAGAAGAAAAACCAAAGAGGTAATTGCACGGGCCAGAGAGAGGAGAGTGTCAGTTGGAACTTGGACGCGTCTTAGCAAGTTGTTTTTTCTCTTCGGTTGCCTGGCAGAGATCGGACATCTCCTGTGCAGCACTTACGTGTTTTTAGTGCGTTTTCTACGACAACGTGATGACAATGATTCATGTGAAACATATTGTTGACATCTCGGAGAAGTTTTGACGCTAAGAAGACGACACGGCGTACAGAGAAGAACCGGACGATGAAACGTCAAACGGACTGCACATAATGCTTGTTCTGATGTTAACAGGTATAAGTGCTTACTGTGATGCTTCGATTACTATTGATTATGTGTTTTATTTCAGGAGCTAGAGGAACTTGAGAAACATGGTTAGGAAGAGTCTATAAAGGTTAGGATCGTTTGGTGAAGAGGAAAAGGGTACATGTCGCGACCTACATGAACGGAGGTGTCATCTTCTCTGAGAAAATACAAGGTGTGAGGTGGTCAACAAAACGCCATGCTTCCTGTGGTCCGTGAGTGCATCGCACAGGCAACACAGGGATATGCCTAGTCTAGACGCAGTGAGTTATTACGCGTAAAATACGTGAGAGATGTATCGATTATTTCTTTATACTTAGTGTATGCTCATAGCAGAATAAACAATATTTACTTGAACAGTATGTGCTTTTCTACGCATTACTTTCGGTCATGCATTCAGTGGTCCTAGCTGCAAAGTGGGAGGATCCGATACCACTTAGCAGAGGGGACCACTGGATAAATTCCATTGGTTCCACATTCCAAATGGTTCCTGTCCAATGATCCACTTCGAAGTGGTCCCACTCCAGATTTTTGCCTGAGCAATATTGGGGCATCTGGGTGCCAACTTGCAAACGAAGTCGTCCGCTGTTTGAATAACATCCGCTGGTGATGACCTCAAGTTGTAAACAGTGGCACTCTGTTTTAGAATGAATGCCGCCAATGCAGTCACAAGCGTTTTTGCCATGGCCTGGCGCAGAAAACAGCCACTTGCGGATTCTTGGGCACCTTGCCATTTCAAACGCTTGATATCTATTTCTGAAATGTGCACTGGCACCGTCAGAGACGTACACACATTCGCGGTATATCGGCCCATTTTCATTGATCCGCTCATCAATGCTTTTAGTGCAAGCGAAGCGAATGCAGAATCATGGCACGTGTCCCCACTTATCACAGCAAAACTCCGCGTGCTTTTAGTCCCAGTCACCACACACGTAAAAATTGTGACTTGTTCCTTCTTCCAATGGTAGCTCTGTACAGCGTCTGGCAAACAGTGGCGGGCAGTATCGCAGATACATGTATCTTCGATACAATCTTTCGATACATTTTGTGTATCGGTATTAGGTATCGCGTGCTAAAAATGAGAGTATCGGGGTATCGGTATCGAAAATACATTTTTAGTGTATCGTGTATTTTAACGATACTCGATACCAAAAAAGACGCAAATATTGAGGCTGTTGTGAGACTCAAGGCCCGTTCCGACATACAGTGCTTTGCTCCACAGCGCTGCACCACAGCACTGCAAAACAGCGGTGTATTTCCACTGTGGGGTTCGCACTTGCAGCGCTTGTCCCAGCGCTGTACTTGGTGATCTCACGTGATCGTAGGTATTTCCGCATTTACGACTTCCGGCCCTCCGCGGCAAACATGGCGCCTCGCGATGTTGACTTTGTATTCGCTGCACACCTTCAAATAAACGTCTTGCTCCTGCTGCTCCTTTTGAAGAGGTCAAGGCGGAACCCACGCTTCTGGGTTCGTGAAATATTCCGCCACCGCGATCAAGAAGGTTTCGGAGCCAATCTTATCCCACGGCTACGTGACCGGGATACGCAATACTTCAGGGAGTGAGTAGCATTGCTCAGTTGGCTTGCATAATTACATAATTAATGATGTGGTAACGAGATGGGTTATTTGCAGTTTCCTGCGGATGAGCCCGTCGACATTCACAACGCTGCTGGAACTCGTGCGACCCGAAATCACTGCAAGAGACACTCGATGGCGACAGGCGATTCCAGCCGAAACACGACTTGCGTTGACGATTAGGTAAGCTCGATAGTAAATTGACTGAGCACAGTAGGGCCGGGAACTAATACTAAAAATTCGTTTTATAATACCAACGTAATGGTAATATTCCCGGTGCGTTCAGAAATAAGACCTGAGCGGCTCGTATGCCAAATTGTAGAATGACGGCGATGGGTATTGTTGCTCACCAAGAGTCGACTCTGATAGTTAATTGAGTCCTATTCCCGAATGCAACCTTTACGAATCCGGAATGTTGCGGATGTGTGTGTCTTACAGGTTTCTGGCCAGCGGCGACAACCAAAGAAGTATGTCCTATGGCTTTAGGGTCGGCAGGTCGACCGTATGCACTATTGTTTCAACCACTTGTCTTGCACTATGGAACAGACTGCACCCAATATATGCCAGATTGCCATCTACCCCTGAAGAATGGAGGAGAATTGCACAAGACTTCAATGTTCTTTGGCACTTCCCTAATTGTGTTGGGGCAATAGATGGTAAACATGTGGTGATAGAATGCCCCGACAACTCTGGCTCCACCAACCACAACTATAAGGGCTCCTTCAGCGTGGTAAGTCGTCGTAGTCTTGCTTTTCTTATAGTTTATAAGGATGAGGCAGTCACACAGGCTGTTCATTTCGAACTGTCTCAAACTTTCTAGGTGCTAATGGCAATCTGCGATGCTCAATATCGCTTCATCATGGTTGACATTGGGAAACCAGGAAGCGAAAGTGATGGCGGCATTTTCTCAAGAAGTGTGTTGGGCAGTCGCTTTGAGCGGCGCGAGCTGAACCTTCCACAGCCGTGCCCCTTGGAGCATGGTGGACCGGAGGTACCGTTTGTTATTGTAGGAGACGAGGCGTTCCCCCTCAAGACCTATTTGATGCGGCCATATCCAAGGGTGGAAGGGCTGCAACATGCAGAAAAAGTGTTCAACTACAGGCTCAGCAGGGCAAGAAGAGTTGTTGAAAATGCATTCGGCATTCTTGCAAATAGGTGGAGGATTCTGCGACGGCCATTCAAAGCATCACCTCACAATACAAGTGCATATGTAGGTGCCTGTGTCGCGATGCATAACTTTCTTCTGAGTGACTGTGAAAGCAGACCTATCTACGCACCTCCCGGGCTCGCGGACTCTGAAAATGAACTGCGTGACGTCACGGATGGTGAATGGAGAGATGATATTGTAACAGGGCTCACCAGCATCGGTCACAGAGTAGGATCAAATAACCATAAGCGCGAGAGTTCGCAGATCAGGAGAACGTATACAGATTATTTTCTGAATGCTGGAGCCGTGCCATGGCAAGACAGGATTGTAAACCGAGGAAAGTGACGCAAACAAAGTTCCAGAGATTTCAAGTTAACATTTACTGGCATGTCAAACATCGTGCATGTTGTCTAGATCTGTCTCAACGTCCAACAGGTCATTTTGCACTTTTGTCATGAAGCGCAGCTGCTTCATCCGAGGCAGCTGCCGGATCCTTTGAACCATCATGATTCCAAAGAAGTACACTTCATCGTGCTGCTCCTGTGACCTCCTCCATTCGTTTAGAGAATCCATGTTGTCCCTGATGCAGTTCACTATGTCTTCACCGCCACGCCTCCGCCTGCGAATGACCGCTTTTCTTTCAATAACTGCCACAAAATAGCTGCAAGTCATGCACTCCTGTGGACACTAGCAACAAACCTTGTACTATACACTTCTAAACGAGTTAAGAGCAATACTTACAGATGTTACATATATCATTATCCTGCACACGTGCAAGCAAATAACGTTTTTATTCAACAGTGAATTTACTGGTCAGTTAAATAAAGAGCTGTGCTTTGTTCTGCAGTTTCTGCACCAGTTTCTCATATTACTGGCCCCAATTTATCGATTACAATATCTCCCTTGAGAGCAAGGTAAGTTTAATTACATCATCATTGCAGAGAAGCATCCAACTGTGTGGTATAATCGGCCATTTGAACCGCATGCTCACCTCTTTGCGGTCAGTATAGGTGTCCCCGAACAGGAACTAGAAGAAAGAAAGGGATCACACCAAACAGTTGTTTGTGAGTTCCCAACGGCTGGGTCAGTAGACAACTGCAACTTACCTCTGTGACGAGTCGTGCTCGAGCACCCTGAAATGAAATATTGACCCTGATATTGGAATATGACAACTGTGCAAGCAAATATTTCGTACCTGGGAAAATTTGACGACCCTCCAGTTGAGGCTTGAAATGGACTGCTGCTGCTGCTGCAACAGAAACAGAGAACTTGTGTAGAGATTACAAAGTTATCCGATTTCTGCATTCGAAATAATTTCTCATTAATTAGCTGTTCTTAGTTACCTTGCAGCCAGGTCCTCAATATCGTCATCCACCGGAGCTCGCACCATGGATTGTCTAGATAAACATTGAAAATTGGAACGATTAATAGCACCATGCTACCTACCATGCTATGAAATAAAATAAGCGTGCACGTACACCAAACGCTCAACGGTGCTGTCCTCCGTGGCTGACATTGTGACTGCTGCTGAGTGGCACTCTACTGTTGGCACGTTGGACAGCACCACGCCCCTAGTAAAGAAGCAGTTAGCATCATCCACAGCGGTGCCAAATGAAAGCATTGTGCTGTACTTACGAGTTCCTCTCTTTGTCACCCAGGAAACTGTCGAGGACAGGGTAATACACCCACTTCGGATGCACGACGGCTGTCGCCCCGCATCCACTTCTTCTCGACTCAAGAAATTTCTTTTTCTCGGCCGCGTACTTAGTCTTCATTGTGGCAAATTTTTGTGCCGCAACCGCGCCTGGGGGGCAAGAATATTGAACCTGAGACTGGCAAACGACGCTCAACATCAGCATCGACTGCTGTAACTATATGAAATGCACAACCATTCCTTACATTCCAAATGCCAGTAATGGCCACTAACTACTTCTACAGTAGTTTAACTATTACTACTAACTACTTCGCGATGGAGTAGGTAAGTAGTAGTTCAACTACATTTCAGGGGAGTAGTTAAAACTACTTCTTTAGCTACTGCAATGTAGTTTAACTACCTCTATAACTACATAACGTTGTCCATCAACACCAATCCCTTGTAGTGTTCTTGGACACCTAAATATGAATCAAGCAATCACAAACTTTGGCTCAAGCCACTGCTACGATCGTCAAATAGAATACAAAGCATGCGGCGGGATTCTTTCTGTGCCTACGCGATAAACTAAGTTGCAGAATGAGTTCACAGCAAATGAGGCTTCACTGGACAAGCATTAAAAGCGATGATTTAGTAAAAATGCACGACACAATTGATCTGCAATCTCCTCCGTTCTCATTAAACGAGTAGCTCAAGGTAAAAGTCGGAAGCACAATCGTGCCGTAAACCTTGCGGCAAAATCGGAAGTAGTTAGCACCTTCAGTAATCTAACTAGTGTAGTTAACAACTCAAAATAGTAGTTTAATTAGTAGTTGCCACTACATTTCTGCAAAACATTACTGGTAACTACTTTTTAACTACAATCTGGTAGTTTAACTACATGTAGTTAACTACTGGCCATCACTGTCAAATGCTAACTTTTCTGCCTGGAAACAAATCTGTACTTCTCATGATAGTATAACAACATAAACTTGCCTGTCACTCCCAACGCTTGGCCGATTTCGCCCCACCGGTTCTCCTTCATCATAGTGTCTTTGAAGTGTGGCGACGACTTGTCGTAAAGAAATCGGTGCGGACGCACAAGCTCAATCAGCTGGCCAAATGGAAAAGTCGATGCCATTGTCTCAGCGTGCACAGCAACGTATAACTAGGCCTACGTGCAGTCACGGCGACAAGAAGCGAAAAAAAAAAAAAAAAGGAGCCCCGTCACGTGAACGCGGCGCGGCGTTCTAATTGGTTCAGGGAGCCTATCGCTGGGAGACAGCGATGGGAAAGTTCACCGAAGCTCAACTTCGCCAAGCGCTGTTTTCCATCCAGTCGCAGCCGGGAGAGGAGGGAAAACCAGTGCTGTTTTCCAGTGCTCTGGAGCAAAGCGCTGTATGTCGGAACGGGCCTTTAGGGTCGGCGGCGCTCGCTCAGGCGGTAGTACAAGCCAGGCCGCAGCGGCGTAGACATGTCGACCATAAATTCGTTCGAAGCTTACGTCCGCGCGCGCGCTCCATCGTCAAGGTCGCCCGGAGAGGAGGCCCTGGGCCCTGCCTTGGGACGCACTCGTGGGCGCGCGCGGCTTCTAGTTGGTTCCAGAACAATCTCTTCCGTCTCTTTCTACGGCGGGCGCGCCGAAAACGCCTTACACAGGACCAACCTCACGGCTTCTGGAACTGCGCTGCCCGATGTCCCCCTCCTCAGTGCGCAAGAGCACATCCACTTGACTTGAAATGTGGATTCCGCGTCTGCCATGCGGGAAGAATAACCGCCGGCTTAGCTTGTGCACTGTAACCCGTTCTACAGCTCACAATTCACAACGGCCAACTAATAAAATCAAGTCAGAGGCAAAGTCAGAGGCTACCGGGTAAGTACTGCAGTACCAAACGATAAAAGCAGCAGAAAAAAAGTTTCAGGTTTATTCGTATGTATAGTCAAGTGCTCACAGATCGGTATGCACGAAGAACATTGTCTTAAAGAATTGTTTTTTGCTAGGCTGCTTATTGACGCGATCGCTTCAACGTACCCATGGCTTCAGTCTAAAGTTTTAACAAGGCTAGCTGCTTAGACAGTGCAGCTTCATTAAATCCGTGCGGTCGGATACGTTCAAGCCCTGTCAGAAAATCTTAAATCATCTTAAAATAATGTTATTGTCACGAGTGCTTTGCAGAAGAAGTTCAGCTGTCAGCGTATTTCATTACAGAAATTCGAAGCGCTGCGCACGAAGAGCATGCACATGCATGACTTATCACACACGCTGTAAGAGCAACTTCACATACGAGGTTAACACAGCAGTTTATTTACTTCCACCGTACCTCACAGATTAAAAGAACAGTGGAACAAATTGGCATATTGGCGTAGGTTCTGCATCCGGTTCTTCGGCACAGCTGATCGACTGTGAGGGGAACCTGCATGCACAAGCGCATTGTGTATAGAAAATACATGGTCTTGAGTTTTGTAGGAGCAGCCACACATACTTTCTTAGTACGCAATGGCACCAGCGAAGTAGCAATGCAAACATCGGAGTTGTCAGATGCACGCGATACGAATAAACAGATTTTTCCTCAAAATAAAGAGCTTACCTGTGAAAAATTATCCCTCTTTCTCTGTCCGTGTGAAGTGTACTCAAAGCTGCAACAAACTGGCATAACATGCCCTTTAATTTAAAGGATTTTTTTTTTTTTTAAATACGGGCAGCACCGCTTGAACTAAATGCAGACGACAGGATGCGATGGGCCCACCAAGATGGCGGCCGGTGACCACGCTGTGGAGCACCCTATGCGCGATCCAGCCTATACTACCTATACTATAGCGATCAGTGGTAAGGCACGTCAGGAGTTGTCGTCTGCTTCCGGCGTTGCACCGCTGCCCGCAGAACCACCTGCTGGGACACATTCTGGCGTCGGTATGATTTTTAAACAAATCTACACGAATAATTGGAATATAAAAGGCAAAAATGTTTGTATGATTATATCCATGAAATCCATCAATTAAATATAAGATTGTACAGCACAGTGCCGTTTTGGTTACGATTTCGCTGTGATCGCCGTGTTCACTAGGCCTAACATCGGCGACAAAACGTATTATTTTCGTTTATATATCGATGATTTCCGAGAAACGTATATGAGAATGTACATTTGTAGCGTAAAATCATAGTAGTCTGTGAAAATTTTTGTCACGAAATCCCCGCTTCACCACTGCTTGTTTTCGTCGCCATTTTGGGTGGCAGTAAGGTGTCATGGCGACCCCCTTGGTAAAAAGCAACCCAATCAGAGGGGCGAAACTGTGATTGACAGGTCGAGCCTCTTTTTGTGACTCCTCCCAATGGCCAGATTCTCTTTTAATATACGGCTCTGAACGTGATAAGTGAAGGCTTTCCATTCATGTCATTACACCTGGAGCAAATGACAAAATTAAGGATAAGCTGATCTACGTCAACGTCTTCAATTACCCCTGGCCTATGAAAAAAAAAAGCCTTTTTCAGGACCATCCCACATGTCTGCATCAAAGACTATGCTTCTGCATCGAATAAGCCCTTATCATCATTGATGATTATAATATTTCATATCAAAAATACCTAGACGTGCATTACGAATGTGCAAGATGGAACAGCATTATTTTTGCTAATGTTATGGCGGTGTGTTCATGAGCCCATACTGGCTCAGATTTTGATTGTGTCAGGGGTTGCACACTAAGATGCCCAGCACGTTGAATATGAAAGATGTGAAAACGTTTAAAAAATATCAAGAACGCCTAGATGTGCATGACAAATGTGCAAGATGGAACAGCGGTTTGCAACATGTTTACATGTCGTCAGTTTTATTTTTGCTCATATTACACCGGTGTGTTCATGAGCCCATACTGGCTCAGATTTTGATTCTATATCAGGGGTTGCACACTAACATGTCCAGCACGTTGAATATGAAAGATGTCGAAATGTTTAAAAAATATCAAAAATACCTAGATGTGTATGACAAGTGTGCAAGATGGAACAGCGGTTTCCAACTTGTCGACATGTCGTCAGTCTTATGTTTGCTCATGTTACACAGGTGGCCCATGCTGACTCAGATTTTGATTCGCTGTCAGCAGTTGCAAGCTAACATACTCCAGCACGTTGATTATAAAGGTTGCGGAAGTTGAGTGTTTATGTAGTCATCTTTTATTGTCCCTTATTGTAATGTACGTCCACAGCACTGACCAATTGTGTTAAAATTGGGTTGTTGGTATCGGGTAGTAATAATGATGTTCAAGCAGCAAGCTCTGAGCAATCTGTCGTCCTGTCCTGTCAACAAGGTTGTCTTGTCTTTTGCTGCTTGAACATCATATAATCACAACACTGATTTGTGAATATAACTTACATATTTATATTATGCAATACTTTTCTCACATCAGCAATGTGCAGGGAAAAATTAAATAGAGCTGTGAAGCCTGTGAGTTTGAGTTGTTATATTTGTGACCCATTAATAGGTGTTGATTCTGGCACAGGAAGGAGTGCCACTCTCATCAGTAGGGGTACAAGACAACGTTATTGAGCATAGTTTGGCGATATACTGCTCCGGTAGGGATAATACCTCAGAGGGGCCATATGCAAAGCAAACTGATGTAGCCTGCTGGATCAAGCACCTCCTTCTCGCAATACTACCGAGGTACGCGGGACTGCCGTTTCGTGCGGTGCCGACAATTTCTGTTCACATCACTTTTGGCTATTATCAACAAAGTAATACCTACCTTTCAATACTGCGTATCCAGTTCTTTGGACACCGTTACCGCTAACAGTTGACCGCGTGACGATCGACAGCTTTTAGTTTGAGCTGCGTCCGGCGCCGTCCCATACATGTCGTGCTCGCAGAACGTCTCTTGCCTCATATGCACCGTGAACGAAACGTGCGGAGTACATGCACGCGTGTGACAATCAGACTTTTTGTTGAAGATGCTTCAGTTATGTGACTCCCAACAGGTGCTTTTCTATATCCACTTTCGTCACATTGTCGTCGACAAAAGAGTCGTTATACACCCGGGTTACGTTTCCACCACTTCCATACGGAATATTCTTTTCGCAGGTAAGACGAACTAGAAGTGCTCAAAATACCGAACGATACGAGACAAGTTAGTAAATAAGCGTCAACTGCCTTTATTAGGTGGAGTCATCTACATAAACTCCCGCTCGAAATGAAGATGCGAGACGTATTGACATTGTTGTTCGGCCACATTTACAATACGCGTCTTTCGTTTGACCAGGCCACATGGAGCAAATTTATTGCCGTCGCCGTGATCTTCGAGCACCTTTTGGAACTCGTCTGCTCGCACCGCTGCAAAAAGGCGCGAGAACAGACGATTTGTTCGTCCAATAAGCGGTCTGCCATCGGCTATCGGCCTAGCGGCTATCGCTGTTGCCAACAGAAATCGCGATGTGCTGGCGCTGTTCTTATCAACCTAATTCATTTATTGAATAACCGTGACGATTCTGGATGAGCGAATTCACAGTATTGCGTTTTCAGCAATGAGGAATCGAATGGTACGCTTTGTGGATGGGCCAGGGTGTACGAGACCGTCCCTTTAAATCCTCGGGCTAAATAATTCGCGAACGGGTGCACCAATAGAAGAACTTTCTTTTTTACAAGTATCTGTCCCATACCACCTACAAGCTGCGCACCGTGTGAATGAGTAGGAGACCCTCACCATTTAAATGAAAATTCAAATGAGTTTCGTAAAAAAATATAACTTCTAAAGCAGGGCGCTGTCAGCATTGAAACAGGTACTAACCCTTTTGGGACGTTCAATGGACACCTTTTAGGAAAAAATCTGCACCCGAAACGGGTCATTTGTTGCAGTAATTAATTGATTTCGGTTTACGTCCTTTTGTCGCGGCTGGTCGCGGTCAGAGCTCTGGTCGCGGTGAAGCGCAAAAGGACGCAATTCATTGGTGGACAAGGGAGTGAAAGAGCGTCCTTTTGCGCTTCACCGCGACCAGCCGCGACAAAATTATGTAAACAGAAATCAATTAATTACTGCAGCGAATGACCAGCTTCGGTGGCAGATTTTTCTCTAAAAGGTGTCTTCTGAAGTTCCCAAAAGGCGTAGTAATCATTTTAATGCCGACAGCGCCTTGCTTTAGAAGTTATGTTTTTTCACGAAACTCATTCGAATTTTTATTTAAATAATGAGTGCCACCCACTCATTCACACGGTGCGCAGCTTGTAGGCAGCATCGGATAGATACTAGTAAAAAAGGAAGTTCTTCGATTGGTGCACCCATTCGCGAATTATTTAGCCCGGGGATTTACTGAGACACCTGTATATACATACAAGTACATTTAAGCAGCGTTCGTACGGTTGCTCTACAGGTTTTCCCGGCGATTTTAATCCAAGTGCAAGCTAAATTAATCCATGCCCCATAAAGTTTGCATGGCATGTGGATTAATTTAGCTGGCACTTGGATTAAAATCGCCGGGAAAACCTGTAGTGAGTATAGCTAGCTAAGGTGCTCACACTTGCAAATGCAGGTTGCAGTGCAACTACAGGTTTTCCCGCTCATTTTAATCCATTGGTCACTCAATTTAATCCAAGCGCTACCCAATTTAATCCAGTGGTGAACCAAATTAATCCAGACACCAACCAATTTAATCCAAGCGCTACCCAATTTAATCCAATTGTGTACGACTCTGTATTTAGTCATGTCATGACTGCGACTTTCATGATTTCGCCAATGTATCATGAGTTCATGCATGACTACTGATTCAACAACCTCTGGATTTTGCCGTGTCATGCCGGGTTTTTTTTTTTTTTTTTCGTGCCTTTTTTTTTCAGAACCTGCCATTTTTGGGGTCAATACACCCAATTAACACCCTTCTTTTGGGTGTAATATGTGACACCCCTGTTACACCCATCATTAGAGTGTAGCATTTACACTCATAACGGCGTGAGTTATCTAACACTCATTTTACGCTTATAGGGATGTAAAAAAAAATTACTGTGTACCCACCACCATGCTTTGTGCGGCGGCGTTACGTCAACCTGAGCCCCTGTCATTGATTATGTAACGCCAACGTAAGCTTAACGTCAACGGCTTACTTACTGCTCACGTTCAAGAGTGACACAGGAGGTGAAGTCTGTGGTTCCAGAATGATTTCGAGCACGCCCTAAAGTCTTAGACCACCCAGACATAGAGGAGCTCCGAGGACATGAAACAGCTGCCTTAGGCTTCTTGGCACGGTCACTGCTAAACTAAAATGTCGAGACAGGGTCACAGTGGAAAAATTGTATGTGGTAGTACCACACCAAACGCCACTTCTCGCCTGTAGGGTGTTTTCACATGGTATCAAGCGAACGCGTTTGGCCACCATGGTGGTGGTCACTTTTTAGGCGCAGCTGCTGAGATTATCTAGCATTTGCTCGAAAATGAAGCCTTGAATGGTGTTTTGAAATCTGGTCGCGTCCATATCCTTCTTCTTCTTCTTCTCCTCAGGAAGATGGCCGATATCGTTGTTTTATCCCGAAGACACTTCGTCATTGACATTCTCACGTTTTCTTTTACGAAAACTATGGTTGTCGCATTGAAAAATAGAGCAGTTTGTCATCTTTCAATGCCGCACGCACGAAAAGTGACAACCAGTGGGAGGAGCTTGCGAGCATGCCAAGTCACAATGTAGGTGAAAACTCCCTATTCTGCTAACCTTGACCTCGTGAAGTTCGTCGACGTCGCCTCTCATACAGACGTGAAACAAAATGGTTGAGGGCACAATATCATGAAGCGGGAACCGCATACGACGTTTTCTCGACGCAGAAACGCCGAGGTTGGGGTCGTGACGTCATCCCGACGGAGAAACGCATTTTCTCGACGCAGCCAAGGAGTCGGTGCAAAGCTTGTGTTCGCGGCCCCTGGCGGTATTCGTCATGAGTGCCAGCTAGTTTGGGCAGGCATAACATACGCGACAGAAGCGTGGACTGTTGGGCTACCTGACATGATTACTGAGGAATTTAGCGCGAAAAGACGAGACAATAGAAAGAGACACAGACATACCAAGCGCTATTTACAGCTTTCCGTATGATCGAACTTGTTTGTGGCTTATTGTCGTATAGCTCAATCTGACGGCATCAACGGCTTCCGACTGCAAATATAACGTGGGCCAAAGTTTTCCCTTTAGATTCAGGCGAAAAAACGTATGTTGCTTGCACATGCTCATATAACAGCGGATAAGGCTCACAGGCTATCGAGGGAGGACTGCATCTCGGAAGCCGCTGATGCCGTCAGAATGAGCTACGACAATAGGCACAAAAAAAGGTAAATAGAATAATTATTTGGCATAACCAGAAGAACGTAAACCAGATTGTCCGGAACACTCTACTGGGTGCAGTGATTTCTAGGCCAGATGAAAACAACAATCAAACAATAACGAGAGGATAGAGAGGTTGCAAGCGAGCTGGTGGTATAGGTCCATAACTTAAAAACCCGAGACTAGGGGACAAAAAAACGACAACATAGACAAGACAAGACAAGACAAGACAACATAGACATTTCAATTTCATTTCTCAATGACAAGGTCATTGAGACCTTGCCTGTGTTGTCGTTTTTTTTTTGTCCCCTAGTCTCGGGTTTTTAAGTTAAGTTAAGAATCAAACAATGTCTAGTAACTGGGATGGCATGCCTTTTGTGGGTCCCGTATCCCAAATTATTTATTTTCTGTCCCCTTCCTACAGCAGCCCATTCTGTCTGGTCCACTTCATTTTGTCTTCCCCTTGCGCGTATCTGGCGTCCACACCGTCCATGCTCACATTGCTGAGCGGCTGTGTAGAAGGTCGTTTCCGACCAGGCACGCGACTGGCCAAGACGTACACATCGCTCGGACTCACTGCGGCGTCCCCGCTCGACGGCTATTGTCTCCTGTTACGAGGAGGAGGAGGAGGAGGGAGGAGGAGTGTCGTTGGGAGGAACCCGAGAGGTCTGCCGAGAGGTATGCCTGATTAGGCGGCATGTTTCTCGGGAAGGGAAAGGTGGTGGAGAGGAGGAGAGGAAAGGGTGAAGTGGAAGACCGAGCGGAATCCGCTCGGGGGGAGGATAGCTGCGTCCATGGGCCGACTTCAGGGGAACTGTGCCGGCATACGCCTATTACACATCTGAGGGAAACCTAGGAAAAACCCCAGACGGCACAGCCGGCCCGCGGATTCGAACCGCGGACCTCCCAGTCTCCAAGCGCACGCGTTACCGCTGCGCCACCGGAGCTGGTCCCCCTGTTACGACGGGCCACCATTTTGGGCATTCCTTCGTCTGATCCGTCGCTGTCACGACTGGACACCATTTTCGACAACCCTTCGTGGAATCCATCGCCGGCCAAGGACGCGCAGCAAGATAAACGCCCGCAATCCCCATTCAGGGACTGAAAGGAGTCTGGCCAATGTATAGAACAATGGCGCAACGCAAGGTCTTGAAGAAAGGCACCAGCCTCGGCGTCCCGTGGGAACCGGACTAGTTTCGGGAAGAGCAAGACCAGCTTGAAGCCCGTGCCAAGGTTGTTCCCTCGCCCAAAACCTATATAACCGTTGGGCGCCATTGCATATCGCTCTCATTCTTGCTCTGACCACGTCACTGTAAATAAACATGTACAGTTGTTCCTTCCCGTGTTGATGCCTCGGTTCGCTACCAAGCCGACTTACAACCCAAGTCGCAACACCCCGCGCGTCCCCGCTCGACGGCTTTTGTTCGTGCAGCTGAATGCAAACACGCCGAGGGCTCGGCGTTTCCGCGTCAAGAAAACGTCGTGTGCGGGTCGGCCTTGAGTGTGAATGATATTGACGTGTAATACTTACATGACGGTATTGATTCCTGCAACTTGCTGAACCACCATCAGTGTACACCCCACAATGAGCGCAAGTCGCAGAGACCGGTTACGAAGGACCTGCATCAGCACAGTTGATCCTGGCGAGAAATACACAAAAAAGACATAATAAATATGCTGTCTGAAATCGAGTACCTGAGACCTTTTTAACCCTTTATTGTAACATGGGAAGCATCGCCCGACTGAGCAAAATGGCACTTCTGCGGACACTCTATCTTTGTCACCATTTCTGCATTAGTTACAAAGCTTGCTCAGTCAGCCACGTGCTCAATAGTATGACAGAAAGTGTCTATTTCAAATTGAACGTGAATTATTTTTGCAATGATTACCTATATCTTAGAAAAATATGTTAAATAACAGACCTCTACCCGAGAAACGTCATCATGACGTTGGTGGACAGACTGAAACCGACACAAATCGGAAGGGGAGGGCTGGGTTCCACGAATGGGCACTTGTTCGCTGCCTCCTATTTAAACAAAAGTAGAACCGAAGGTCGCGTCCCTTTGAGGGACCATCGTAATCCCCTCAAAATCGTGGCTTTCGGGCGCGACCTTGTTCAACCCTAGCTTCGGGCGTAGTTCAAGTCTACCAAATTGGTGGGGTAGCAACTCATATCCTCGAAACGCCCATTTCCACCGACGTCCCAAATCAACCAAAAGCTCACTTCATCCGAAAAAATATTCCGAGGTTCTGAGCTTTCGGTTGATCTGGGCACGCGGGTGGCAGTGACCCATATCCCCCAAATGCTCTTTCCAACCGAGCGCCCAGAACCAGAGGTGGGCATCCTCACGAGGGCAAATGAGGGTGAGGGTGCCCTCACCCTCACATCACCCTCACCTCACGCACATTGAGGTGAGGTGAGGAACAATTTCTAAAAGGGAAATTGAGGCGAGGTGAGGTGAAGAAAATGTTTCGAAAGGGAAATTGAAGTGAGGTGAGGTGAGGAAAATTTTTTGACAATGACTTTGAGGTGAGGGGAGTGAGGAAAAATTCAGAAATTGAGATTGAAGTGAGGTGACGAAAAATTTTTGAGAGGGAGGTTGAGGAGATGTGGACCGGCTATTTTCAATTCCGCGATATTTAAAAGGGCACCGAGAGCCAGCTTTTTCTAGTACCAATGTAGCAGAAATGTTACTGTGAGCATAGGCTCTGTACACTAAAATGTGTTCGCTGTAAGCGCGTTAGTTTCAGACTTTTAGTTGAGTCAGATACACGATAGACGTGTCAGATCAGATACACGTACAAGTGAATATAGCTTATTTGTGCTTTATGTATTTAGCTCAGATTTCAACACAATCAATTTAGTCAGTTGAGTCACATACATGATGTGAGACACATGAACAAGTCAGTATAGTTCCGTGTGCTTTGAGTGTTTAATTTCAACAAAGCCAAACTAGTCAATCTGTAAGCAGATGTCTTTCACGTACTGTTTGGAACGATAGTACATGACAACCAATGACCTTACCAGAGACTGATGTAAGAAATGGAGGCAACAACACGCGCTTTAAGTGCAATAAGCGCAAATAATGGCATACATTCCGTATTGCCACAAGTTGAAATATTGAGCTTTTAGTACGGCAATGAAGTTAGGTGAAAAGGCACAAGAGGTCTGTGTCTACATAAAGTAATCTAATTAGTAAGTCAACACATAAGTCACTAGTAATCCGTACAGCACATCTACCTGATTGCTTCAAAACGAGGGTCATGAAGAAAAGGTTCCCGAATTCCGGCTACAAATGAATACGTCCGCTATTTAAATAATATTCATCGATAATATAAAGTCATAACAGACAAAAATGCAAAATGTACAAGTAATTCAAAGTATAGCTGCATACCATCCCGAAAACGACTTCGGCAGCTCCATTATCATTCTCGCTTGAGAGATACTCGATAAAAGCCATTCCGGCCTTGCCAGTATGAAACACAACTCAAAATTGCTCGGTTTGTGCAACTTCTCTACCCGTGTACCCTACGTCCAATTTTTACTGATCGTACATGTAGTGGATACTTGTTGCAAGAAGGACGAACCAAGCCAGGCAATGAATCTTAGCTGTGGGTACTTGTAACTTGTTGTCAGGAGTCAACCAACGAAGCAGTAAAAAGCCAACTGCAACATATACACCTACCCGCTCCTAATGCTTTTTTGATTCCGTGTTAGCGCCGCGAAGCAACTGTGGCTAGGAGCAACGGCACTCCTAATTGAAAGAGCAATTGTGAAGTGAAAACGTTTTACAGAAACTGGTTAAGGTGAGCTCGACGAGGCAAAAATTATAACAAGTAGATGAATATATTTTAGAAAGAAGGTTGAGGTGAGGTGAGGTGAGGAAAATTTTTCAGAATAAATGAGGTGAGGTGAAGTGAGGAAAAAGTGTTCTGGAAAATGTTGAGGTGAGTTGAGGAACATTTTTCAGAAACAAATTGAGGTGAGGTGAGGAAAATAATTTTAAAAGGAGGTTGAGGTGAGGTGAGGTGAGGTGAGGAACGAAGTCCCCCCAAAAAATGAGGTGAGGTGAGGTGAGGAAAAACATCTGTGACGAAAATAGAGGTGAGGGCAAATGATCGTGAGGGCATTGGCCCACCTCTGCCCAGAACCACCGAAAACGGGATACTTGAAAGGACACCTTTCCCCTGTTTAACAGGGAGAGGAGGAAGAGTGAGCGGTTCCCAAGTGTGCGGGAATCCAATGTACAGCTCGAAGCAGAGTTAACTGGAACGCTACTTCGACTGGCGGAGCTAAGGTCCAGAGCTCTGTCCAAACGGCTCTGCTAAAGTCGGGGAGAGAGCAACCCTAGCGGCTCTTACGAGAAATAAAGGCAAATAGTGTTTCGACTGTGTCACTGTTTCTGCGGGGGTGTCCGCCTTGGCATGAGCTGTTGACTCGGCGTTGCCCTCAGCTGTGGTTATCATGGCGATGTTTGTTTGTGTGTTTGCGGCGATTATGTGAAGGTGTATGTCGGCTGAATTGCATGGATGCGATGAGTTTATTTCATTCATACACGCGAGGGTGGTCGCGTTCGCTCAGGGGTGCATTTTCAAATTTCTGATGAAACAAAGGAGGATACACGGAGTCTAGTGGCAAATTTATTGGATTTGGTGTCCGCCTTTATGTGTTAATGAGATAACAGCATCGCATCCGCGTGATATCGGTCAGCATACACCTTTACATAATCGCCTCAAACCCAAACAAACGTCGCGATGACAATCACAGTTGATGGTAATGCCGAGTCCACAACTCTTGCCAAGGGCAAGGCGCACACCCTCGCAGCATAATGCCGAATTCGGGTGGTCATTTCGTGGCAATTTTTTTTTTCCAGATCTCAAACAGTCATGTTTCTTGGTCGAAACAAAGCAATCTCGCATGTTCGCGTGGCGCTTTCCGAGCGCCCAGAGTTTGCCAGCTAGCACTTTTTTCGCGCTCTCTCGAAACTATCGAGCAGCGGGTTGCCCAACTCTATCCGGTGTCGTCAAATCAGCACTGCAACGGTGACAAGTGCCCTCATTGGCCCGCACGTCGAAGTTCACGCAATTTCACAGATGACGGAACCCGAAGACGGGCGATCGCGATGCCGCAAGCTTGATCCAAGTGTACGAACTCTGCCCTGATTCAAAAGGCATGAGGCGAGCCTGATCCTGATCTTAAAACCGCTAGATCCCTGGCACTCATGTTCGGGTGGCAACTGTCACGTGATCCACCTCGGGAGCCGACCTAGCAATTTTCGAGCGCTAGGCCGTATTGCCATAAAATGACCACCCGAATTCTCCATAAGTAGGACAGTCGAAAAATTATTTCCCTGTATTTCTTCTAAGCGCCGCCAGGGTGGCTGTCTTCCCGATTCGGCGGTCGAAGTCGCGTTCCAGTTAAGTTTGCCTCGAGCTGTACTTCCTGCAACTCACCAGAGAGGGTCACGTGATCCTAGCCGTCACGTGGGTCCTTGGTAGCTGCTCATCCGGTGCTCGAAATGTTCTGTAACGTGATGTATGTAGTCCGCCAACTTCTACAGCTTCTTTTGTTCCCGTACTTAATAATTCCCCGTAGAGATCTAGCATCTGGATCTCCGCTAGATGTAACAGATATGACTGATACAAAAATTAGAGCTGATGCACGGAATCCAAATTAAAGAAGCCTGAGCTTGGGACACGACACTCACAAATGAGATCGCGTTCAAGAAGTGATCTGAACAGACAGATATTTCTAAAATGAATTTTATTCGTGTGCTCGTCGCTCACGGGAGAAGTACTATCTTCGGAAGCTCATGGAGGTCCGCGTCATGACTCATGAGGCACGGAAAAAGAACATGGTGGGAATGGTATGTCCTGTGGCTGGAACATGTAGCGGGACGGCGGAAAACACACAAACCTCAAGTGCCTTCTGAGGAGTTTGACAGTTCAGACGATATGTTGGTTTCATGCATTCCTACTGCTTGCAAGCTTATTCTAGGGTTTGTTTCAGACGGTTAATAGAGTGTTTTCTGAATGTCTGAACTGTATTAACAGAAAACATTAAAGAAAAGTGAAGGAGGTCCTTTTTGTGACCTTTTTAGAGACCTATGCCTTGGGCGCTTTATTATTATTCGTTTTCTATTATCATGTGCCTGGACTCCAGTCACTCATATAGAAAATATCTCTCGATTCGGATCGGATCACTTCTTGAACGCGATCGACATCAATAATACCTTTCCTTGGCAAACTTCACTTCTGAGTCAGTTGCAGGAAGTACATTGGATTCTCGCACACCCAGGAACCGCTCACCCTTCCTCCTTTCCCTGTTAAACGAGGGAAGCGTGTCCTTTCAAGTATCCCGCTTTCGGTGGTTCTGGGTGCTCGGATGAAAAGAGCATTTGGGGGATATGGGTCACTGTCACCCGCGAGCCTTTGGTTGATTTGGGACGTCGGTGGAAATGGGCATTTGGAGGATATAAGGCCTAACCAATTAGGCCTCATATCCTCCAAATGCCCATTTCCCCCGACGTCCCAAATCAACCAAAAGCTCATTTCATCCGAAAAAAATGTTCGGAGGTTCTGGGCTTTCGGTTGATCTGGGCATGCGGGGGGCAGTGACCCATATCCCCCAAATGCTCTTTTCATCCGAGCGCCCAGAACCACCGAAAGCGGGATACGTGAAAGGACACGATTCCTCTGTTTGTCAGGAAGAGGAGTGAAGGGTGAGCGGTTCTTGGGTGTGCAGGAATCCAATCTTGCAACTGACTTAGAAGTAAAGTTTGCCAAGGAAAGGTATTATTGATGCGGATCGCGTTCAAGAAGTGATCTGATCCGAACAGAGAGATATTTTCCATGTGAGTGACTGCGGTAGAGGCACTGCGTAGGTCATCAGAGTGGAAAGCCAATAGTAACAAAGCGCCCACGGCACAGGTCTCGAAAAAGGTTACAAAAAGGACATCCTCCTTTACTTTTGTTTTATGCTTTCTGTTAATACAGTTCAGACGTTCAGAAAACACGCTATTAACCGGCTGAAACCCCTAGAAAAAAGCTTGCAAACAGTACGAATGCATGAAACCAACATATCGTCTGAACTGTCAATCTCCTCAGAAGGCACTTGAGGTTTGTGTGTTTTCCACCGCCCTGCTATACATATGTTCCAGCCACAGAACATACCACTCCCACCATGCTCTTTTTCCGTGACTCATGACGCAGACCTCCATGACCTTCCGAAGATAGCGCTTCTCCTGTCAGCAACGTGCATACCAATAAAATCTTTCTATCCACCCAAGCGCACGCTTTAATATAGATTTCAAGCATCAGCTCTCATTTTTATATCAGTCATGTATGTTATACAGTCGTCCCTCGATTTATCAACCTTCGATTTATGAATTCCCTCGTTTTATGAACAGGAGCACGAGGAACCAAACTTTTTACATGCATTCTTCCCTCGTTTTATGAACCTCGATATCCGAATAATGAATGGAATTTCTGGGAACCAACTAGGAGTTGCCCAGCGTTTTTGCCCTCAATTTATGTACGGATCGTTCCGAGGTCAACAGAAACCTTCAAAGGTATTATTCCGTGGTCTTATGAATGACGCCTGAATGGACAAAACGTTTTACAGGTATTGCACCCTCGGTTCTTAACCCCTCGAAATCCGAACAAGAAACAGGTTTTCCGGGGTCGCACAAGGGGCGACCAAGTGTTCCAGACCTCAATTGATGAATAAGGTGGCCGCTGTCACCCGGAGATTAATACGCAAACAGATGTTAAAAATCCCAGAAGAAATCCGAGACCAGTCGAGTGCGAATGTGCTGACATCTCTTCTTCACAAGATTGACACAGCTGAAGGTCCAAAGCAAAATTAAACAATTTAGTATTGCATAATAAACATAGTGTGAATGTGCTAACGTCTGTTCTTTGTGAGATTGGTACAGCAGAAGGCGTGGTCGAAAGCAAAATTCCACGATATATTACATTATAAACACAATCCCAACTCGGAAATACTGTTCCATTTGCTCGACAGTACTCACTTCACGGATTTTTCAACTTATGAGTCCCTCGATTTATGAACGATTTTTCGGGGAACCGAGGGTGTTCCTAAATCGAGGGTTGACTATCTCTAAGGAGAATTATTAGTAGGCAGGGGAACAAAGGAAGCCGTGCAAGTCAACGAGCCGCATACATCACGCTACAGAACATTTCGAGCACCGGATGAGCAGCAGCCAGGGAACCACGGGACCCTCTCTGGTGAGTTGTAGGAAGTACAGCTCGAAGCAGAGTTAACTGAAACGCCACTTCGACCGCCTAATCGGCAAAAGAGTCACCCTAGCGGCGCTTAGGATAACTAAAAGGACATAATGTTTCCACTGTTCTACTTATGGCGAATTCGGGTGGTCATTTTATGACAACACGCCCTAGCGCTCGGAAATTGCTAGGTCGGCTCCGGAGCTGGATCACGTGACAGTTGCCACCTGAACATGCATGTTCAGGTGGCAACTGTCACTCATGCGTGCCAGGGATCTGGCGGTTTTAGGATCAGGATCAGGCTCGCCTCATCCCTTTTGGATCAGGGCAGTGCTCGTACACTTGGATCATGCTAGGGGCATCGCGGTCGTCCGTCTTCGGGTTCCGTCGCGTGCTAAATCACGTGAACTTCGACGTGCGGGCCAATGAGGGCACTCGCCACCGTTGGAGTGCGGATTTGACGACACTGGATACAGCTGGGGGCAACCCGCTGTTCGATCGTTTCAAGACCGGACGAAAAAAGTGCTAGCTGGCAAATTCCGGGCGCTCGAAAGTGCCACACGAACATGCAAGATTGCTTGACTGCTCAGGATCTGGCAAAAAAAAAAAAAAGTTGCCACGAAATGACCACCCGAATTCGCCATTATGCTGCTAGGGTGTCCGCCTTTGCATGTGTTGTTGACTCGGCATTACCCTCAACGGTGGTTATCATCGCGACGTTTGTTTTTGTTTGAGACGATTATGTAAAGGTGTATGCTGGCCGATATCACGCGGATGTGATGCTGTTATCTCATTGATACACGCAAAGGTGGCCAGCAACTCCAGTAAATTTTCCACTAGACTCCGTGCATGCTAATTTGTTTTATCACAAATCTGAAAATGCCCCATTGAGCGAACTCGACCACCTTGGCGTGTATCAGTGAGATAAAGGCATCGCATCCGTGCGATATCAGCCGGCATACACCTTCACACAATCGCCGCAAACACAAACAAATATCGCATGATAACCACAGCTAAGGGCAATGCCCGAGTCAACAGCTCATGGCAAGGTGGACACCCCCACAGCAGCAGTGGGACAGTCGAAACACTATTCGCCTTTATTACTCGTAAGAGCCGTTAGGGTTGCTCTCTCCCCGACTTTAGCTCCGCCAGTCGAAGGGGCGTTCCAGTTAACTCTGGTTCGAGCTGTACATTGAATTCCCGCATACTCGAGAACCGCTCACCCTTCCTCCTCTACCTGTTAAACGGGGGAAGCGTGTCCTTTGAAGTATCCCGCTTTCGGTGGTTCTGGGCGCTCGGATAAAAAGAGCATTTGGGGGATATAGGTCACTGCCACCCGCCAGTGCCAGATCAACCGAAAGCCCAGAACCTCCGAATATTTTTTCGGAGGAAATGAGCTTTTGGTTGATTTGGGACCTCAGTGGAAATGGGCGTTTGGAGGATATGAGCTGCTACCATTTCACACGTTGGGGAGTGGGTCAGTTCATGCAGAATATGCACCCGTCGAGACTGACGAAGGTTAGGTCAGGAGAGCCTTTTACGTATTTCACACGTTGAGGAGTGGGTCAGTTCATGTAGAATATGCACCCGTCGAGACTGACGAAGGTTAGGTCAGGACAGCCTTTTACGTATTTCACACGTTGAGGAGTGGGTCAGTTCATGTAGAATATGCACCCGTCGAGACTGACGAAGGTTAGGTCAGGAGAGCCTTTTACGTATTTCACACGTTGAGGAGTGGGTCAGTTCATGTAGAATATGCACCCGTCGAGACTGACCAAGGTTAGGTCAAAAGAGCATTTTACTATTTCACACGGTGGAGAGTGGGTCAGATCATGTAGAATATGCACCCGTCGAGACTGACGAAGGTTAGGTCAGGAGAGCCTTTTACGTATTTCACACGTTGAGGAGTGGGTCAGTTCATGTAGAATATGCACCCGTCGAGACTGACGAAGGTTAGGTCAGGACAGCCTTTTACGTATTTCACACGTTGAGGAGTGGGTCAGTTCATGTAGAATATGCACCCGTCGAGACTGACGAAGGTTAGGTCAGGAGAGCCTTTTACGTATTTCACACGTTGAGGAGTGGGTCAGTTCATGTAGAATATGCACCCGTCGAGACTGACCAAGGTTAGGTCAAAAGAGCATTTTACTATTTCACACGGTGGAGAGTGGGTCAGATCATGTAGAATATGCACCTATCGAGACTGACCAAGGTTAGGTCAGGGGAGCATTTTACGTATTTCACATGTTGGGGAGTACGGTGCGGTGAGGAGGTGGCAGGATCGCTGTGACGATTATTCCGGCGTGACGGCAGTTCCTCGTACGAGATGCCCTGTAACGAGTTGGCCTCCTTGACGAGTTCACCTATGACCAGTTGGCCTGTGACGACCGGGCTTGTGGCGAGTTCTCCTAAACCCATGTCTACATACAAGCAGGACCAAGCTGTTACATAAACTTCAAACTGACACATTAAGCGGCCTTGGCAGTCTCCATTCATTCCACCTTTCTCATCCTATGACCTTGTTCCAAATGCGGGAGAGGAAGACCCGGCCTTTGTGGTCGCCCGCCTTTCGGTGCATATGAGCATTCGGATGTTCTGGACGTTTGGTGCTTATGAGCAGCTTCTCCCCTCCTGCTCATTTCCACCAAACGCTCAAAACCACCAACTTTTTTTCGCTGCATATGGGCGTTTGGAGGTTTTGAGCGTTTGGATGTTAGATTGTATCTCGTTACGGCCGAAGTCTCATTACGGCCGAAAGTCTCAATACGGCCAATAATCCAAAGTATCTCATTACGGCCTAAGTCTCAATACGGCCGAAGGCAGTCTCATTACGGCCGAAGATGTCTCATAACGACCAAAAGTCAACGTGTTTATTGTAACCGTCATTGATATGCAATGTTGCAGCCAAGTATGGATTCAGCATGGTATAAGCCATACAGTGTGCCCTTAGGGCCCTTATCACATATATATACATATACAGGGTGTCCCAGCTAAGTGTATACAGATGTTTTAATATATATATAACACTTTTTCCAAGATGAAATCAACTGCAATATAGCATATGCTGAAGGGCACTCCCTAGGAGGGCATTAGCAAAGTCCAAAGGCAATGTCTTAATTAACTTTCATTAATTAACTTGTTAATTATAAGAGCTACAAAGTTGTCCCAATGAGAACATCTGGTCCTTTCGGTCACGTGATATCATAGCCGTTTTCAGAACAAAAATCCGTTCCATAGATCGCCCGCAAAAAATTAGTGAAGGAACGCCATTTTTTTCTTTATTTTATTCATTGCGCATCTTCGCAGACGCATATTTCCTTCATCCCCAACGTGAGAGGGGGAAGGAGCACAGTGCTGCCTCATGCGTCTAAGATAAGCTTTAACTTGTGGAAACAAAACAAAAACAAATGTATCGGGTGACTCTATCGGAACTGGCCTTATCTTGGGTTGAATGTTCTGTTTCCTTTTAATCTTTTTCCAGGACGCGAGAGGCGATAGTGTGCTCTTTCTCCCTCTCACATTGGGGATGATGGAAAGACGCATCTTCTAAGAAGCGCAATGAACAAAATAAAGAACAAAATGGCGTTCCTTCACGGATTTTTTGCGGGCGATCTATCGAACGGATTTTTGTTCTGGAAACGGCTACGATATCAGGTGACCGAAAGGAACAGATGTTCTCATTGGGACAACTTTGTAGCTTTTTAATTAACAAGTTAATTAATGAAAGTTAATTAAGACATTGCCTTTGGACTTTGCCAATGCCCTCCTAGGGAATGCCCTTCAGCATATGCTATATTGCAATTGATTTCATCTTGGAAAAAGTGTTATATATTTTTTTAAAATCTGTTTACACTTAGCTGGGACACCCTGTATATATATTATATATACAGGGTGTACTATATGTGTGTATGTGTGTGTATGTGTGTATTATATACATATATATAATATATATATATTATATATATATATATATATATATATATAGAGAGAGAGAGAGAGAGAGAGAGAGAGAGAGAAAGAAACAGCATGTTATCATACTACTGCTGTAATGTGTACACCCACAAGGTAGTGTTGACGTTGCTGTGAAGCTGTCTGCTATGTGGGGTTAGCTACTTGTGGAGAGCTAGATGAACTTTGTTGTGATGTTTTTTGGAGTCATCCTACAGGCGCTGGCCGAGAAGGAACACCTATCTCAGTCAACATCAGTTTATTTCAATTCGCCTTACAATGGTACAGTTCTTGCTTCTGGAATGAGTAAACCTGCAATAAGCAAAGGGCAACCGTGAATAGGCTAGAACATTAAAAAACAGGCATTTGACTCTACATGGCTGATTTTAATGTGCACAAGCTGCATACGTGCTGATTTGTGTCCGTTATTTCATACAAGGCTAACATAAATCTTCATCTAGACAAAAAAATGACAAGCCTTAAAAATGTGACTTCCAGGCAAACACAGAGCATGACCATGAGATGAATTTAGTTTCATTAGTTCATTCACTTAATGGAAACATGTGAATATAAAATAGTGATACATTACAATACATGAAATGATGCATGCATGACTTTCTTTTTGATCGTTCCTTTTTTACAAAAGTAGTGCACAATTTCTCACTTCACAACAGAACCGTATGATACGTCTGTAATCTTAACAGCTCACCTCTTCGGTCAGGACTCCCTGGGCAGCAACATCCTATTAGCCATGTTGTTGTTGTTTTTCTTTTTCCAAATTCTTCGAGTTGCCACATGACTGGAATGGGGAAATAGCTATAAATAATGTATTTAAATGACTTCCTCTTGAAATATTTATTCTAATCAGATATGTTTTTGCGCCTAGTATGGTGCGCGAAGGCACATAAGCACAATATTTGCAGATGTTCGCCGTAAGCAATTCAAGGAGATCAATTCAAGTACGCCGACTTGTGCTTTTATTTTTGAACGAATATGACGACAAATTTTAACAAATGAAATATAGCTCACAATGATAAATGCTGCTGTACGGTGATGCACTATCCGTATCTTAACGTCTTAACTTCGAATAAATTTGTTGTTCCTAAACGCGCAACGAACTAGAAACGGTGCAAATCTACTAACACAAACCGAGCCACACCTATTACAGGTACTTCGGCTATTTTGATTCAGTCAAATTACTTGTAGGAGAATGCAACTATGTGTGGGTAGCACACTGCTAAGCCAGACAGTCTACGAAAGCATAACTCACCAGAATGCTTGGTTGATATACGTTGGGACTGTGATGATTCATTCAACTAAATTTCCGCCGGAACAACAGGCGCTGCTCGAACAACAACGACGGAAAATAAAGAACACGCTAAAGTCCGCTAATTTGCAGATTATAGCTCCAAAAATAGCAAAACACATCGTAAACCGCACGCAACTGCTCGCTCGCACAAGAAACGAGTTACCACCACCCAACGTTGCCAGACACCATCCAAAGTGAGAGTAGAAAAACAACAAGATATCAAAACACGAAATGAAGTGTATTGTTAGTCCATCTGACCACGAGTGGCCGCTCACCCACCTCCTTATTGGTTCTAGTTGGTCACAGCTCCCTCATAGGCTCCAATTCCGATTGGTCCATCTAACAGGAAGTGGTCACTCACCCACTGCTATTGGTCCATTGAACTGCAAGCCACTCATTGGTCACTCACACTCATCTCTAGATGAGATAAATTTAACTGTGGGAGATTGTAACTTTTACCATAAGATAAGTTTAGCGGGGGTCATACGCTGGTAGGCTCCAACTGCTATTGGCCCGTGCTAACATCATGCCTCCACCCTGCTGCTCATTGGTTCACAACGTTTCTGCGCATGCTCTGACGGCGCCGAAGAAGGTTCCCTACACATTTAATAGAAATTATGCTATTGGTCCAGCTGCACCATAGGGCACGGCTTGGTTCTGCTGTGGCTGGCCTTGATTGGTCCATGCTACTTACCTCGTGGCGCAACTCTTTACTGGCTCCACCCACTTTGCGTTGATTGGTCCATTCTAAGCCTACTGACTTCTAAGCCGGTCCACGCTAAGCCTATTGATCACTCTACTAGACTTTCTAAACGCTCTAATTGGCCGCTACCGATTGGCCCTCGCTGGCCCGTTCTAAGCCTACTGACACCAGATGGCGCAACTCTTCACCAGCTCTGCCTACTTAATGCTGATTGGTTCATTCTAAGCCTACTGACGTCAAAGCCGAACCATGCTAAGCCTACTGATTGTCCCTTCACACCGAAGCCTACCGATGTCTGGCCCTGATTGGTCCATGCTAAGCCTACTGAACAGTGATTGGCTAGCCTGTCGCTCCTAAACCACAATGCAGCGGCTTCAGACAAGACACACGACAATTGTTGATTTCAACCTTTATTTGGTACAACAGCCTCCTGGTCCAGCTGTGGGTTGGTTCAGCTGCATCAGAGAGATCATTAGTCCCGGTCATCTCTTGCGCTCATTGGTCACTCAGCTCCCTGGATAGACACCCACTGCTATTGGTTCATCTAACTGCAAGTGGTCTGCTCATTGGCCCATCTGACTACAAGCCTCTCATTGGTCACTTATGTCTAGAGCTCCCTAAGAGGCTCCAACTGCAATTGTTCATTTCCACTCATCGCTAGACCCAACTGCTATTGGTCACTCCCTCTAATCTCTAGATGAGAATATAAGTTTAACTGTGGGATATTGAAACTTTTGCCATAAGATAGATTTAGCCTGGGGCTGGTAGGCCCCAACTGCTATCGGCCCATGCCTCCACCCGGCTGCTCACTGGTTCACAATGAAACTTTTTCACATGCTCTGACGGCGGCCCTACACATACAAGAGATGGCGCCGCTTGCGATTACCCTCTTTGCAAAGATGGGCAGCTGCGTCGCGCCATTGCATTGGTGACTCATTTCTATCCAACTGGTTCATACTTCTAGAGAGCCAGCGTTAGAAGGCTGAACAGCTTACATGCCGCCGCCTCCCGCTGTTCACATAGCCACAGTTGGAAACGGGAAATAAATATAAAAAAAACGTTTTCAGGGTACACATCTCAAAACACGCTCTACACGAGTAAAGTTGGCTTCACCCGGTTGCATGCGTGCGTTAGGTGAAGTCCTCCCCTGGGAACAAGCTTAGGATCGTTTTTTTGTGTGTGTGTGTGTGTGTGCTTTGCACTTCATCCTAAAAATTTATTTCAATCAAGCAGAATGGCAAATGGTGGAGTGGGTTCATTCCTAAGAACGAATTTTGTCACAGACCCACAACAACAACAACAACAAATTATTAAACAGAGTGCAAAAAACTCATCGTGATGTTAAGCAGGGAAGCCAGCACGCGTTCGAAATAAAAAAGCTGAGCAGGAAGAAACACATGATCGAGAAATATCGATAGTTGATGCTGTGCAGAGAAAAACAATTTGAATGATCAATAAACCCTATAAAGCTTGGCTCGTGTTTATTTTAGACAGCTAAGTTAATTCAGTTGTTCAGTGTATTACTTGTTACCTTGTATGCCACTCCTTCTATGACATTTTTAATGTCAGAAGTATTCTGAACAAATAAATACATGCTAGAGTCTTATCTATATAGCTTCCTGATCCATCACACCGCACCGCATTTTTTTCTCTTAAAACAGGAAATACATTTATTTTACTGATGATTACATATGGGACACGCAGACTTTCGCTGGTCTCGTTGGGACGTGTCACATCGCGTGGATTTCGGGCGATCCATCCATGAGTCCCTTCTCCAGTTTCAGATCCGGAAATTCACGCATTTCTTGCAACTCTTCATCTGTGAATCGCTTAAAACGACCGGGCACCTTTACGCGTTTATTGTTTTCCAACAGGAGTTCTGCGTTCACGGTCTCCTCGTGCACGGCGTCCATCTTGCGTAAGTCCAACACGTCCAGCTTTTCATTCTCCGGAACAATGCTCATGTTCTGAGTGTCCCCATCACCGGGTTTATCCGGCTTTTCGAAAACAGATGACATGACTTCTCAGTTTCTACGCACACCGAATGAACTGAAAGTGAGAACAACTGTTACCTCCTCACCTTGAAGACAATATAGTGAGACGTACCTTCCTCGTCGTGCACTTGACCCAGAGTCGACTGACAGAAGGAACTCAAATGCGCCCTTGGAGGGTGGTGCGATTTTGTTTACACAATCACGCAGGAACGGCCCGATACGCGCGCGCGAAGGACATTTGGAACTTCTTGGAAACTGCATAAGCGAAACCCTTTGTTTTTGGTTAGAGAAAGCTTGTTTCGGCAATGAGCAGGTGGTGACGCGGGCTCATAGGCATATTTTTTTTTCTTCGCATAGCGTTGTGTGATCACTGTTTACCTTTGGCTTTAATACGCGCGGCCTCGGAAAACATGATTTACGAGGTGACCCAGTTTCTCGGAGAAAGCCTATTTACATCACCCTGACGCAACATTTTTTTCCGCTAGGGTCCGCCGCAGAGTTCTAGTATAAACTCAGTTTGGCCATGACGGGTGGAAGTGCGTTTTGATATAAAACAGATGACTCAAACACCTTGTCGCAGGCTCATCTTCAAGGTGACCCAATTTCTCGGACTTGCGACCGTGGGGAAACAAGCGAGCATTGATATAAAACAGATGGCCCCAACCGGAGGGTTATATTATCCGCCGGTGTTCTGGCTATCTAGTTTTCTGTGCGGCTGGCATGGTAAGTGGTCGACATGCTGGTGTGAACCTGGAAGGTGCGCGACATTTTGGTGTGTCTATATCGGCGCATGTTGAGTCTGTGTGCGCGGGCAGGCTAAAATCGTGTGAGGTGTTCACGCGCACGAAATTAGTGCCCTGCTGTACCGCGCCGCGCGACAAGAATCTACGTGCGTCATACCGGTGTGATGAGGTGAGCCCATTTTTTTAATGAGATGAACTTGATCATAATGCGACGATCCTAATATTTCTAATATTGGTGCTTCCAGTATAGAGAAGGAACGCGGAGGTGCGACTGCGCGGGATGTTCTGTGAAGGCAATCTGGAATTGTGTTTCTTCATACTCAGCTTGGGTTGAGTACGTGCGTGCATAGCACCAACCAATTTCGGTTTAATAAGCGTTGGAGCGTCACCACATAGCACCACTATGCTTTGTCATTCCGCTTCATTTAATTAATTGCTTATGTTGAAGTACACTGTCTAAAACTGCAATATACCGCGGACATGGGCAGACTAAAGTCGCGTGAGCTCTCCACGCGCCGTCGGAAATTCGTGCTTCAGATATTGCTGCATGGTGTCGCGTGAATGACAAGTTTGTGAATCTATGTCCCCACCTGCGACGCTCTTAAGGTGAGCACATTTTTCCCGAGATGAACTTGTTCATAATGCGTCGTTGTGCTCTGTTTCGAAGGAACGCGTGCGAGGTGCGTTGCGTGCGCTGGCTATGTTTGCACACTGGGGGGAGCTGTGAAGGCAATTGGGTTTCTTCATACTCAGCTTGGGATGAGTCTTCTTTTTTTTAAGATTGAGAACCTGCGTGCATAGCATTGTTTAATAAGCGCAGGAGCGTCAGCGCGTCTTGAGCTTCACCACATAGCACCACTATGCTTTTGTCATTCTGCTTGATTTAGTTAATTTCATGCGTTGGGGTGCAACGCGCGCTGTCTAAAATAAAAACGAGCCAAGCTTTATAGGGTTTATTGATCATTCAAATTGTTTTTCTCTGCACAGCATCAACTATCGATATTTTCTCGATCATGTGTTTCTTCCTGCTCAGCTTTTTTATTTCGAACGCGTGCTGGCTTCCCTGCTTAACATCACGATGAGTTTTTTGCACTCTGTTTAATAATTTGTTGTTGTTGTCGTTGTTGTTGTGGGCCTGTGACAAAATTCGTTCTTAGGAATGAACCCACTCCACCATTTGCCATTCTGCTTGATTGAAATAAATTTTTAGGATGAAGTGCAAAGCACACACACAAAAAAAAACGATCCTAAGCTTGTTCCCAGGGGAGGACTTCACCTAACGCACGCATGCAACCGGGTGAAGCCAACTTTACTCGTGTAGAGCGTGTTTTGAGATGTGTACCCTGAAAACGTTTTTTTTATATTTATTTCCCGTTTCCAACTGTGGCTATGTGAACAGCGGGAGGCGGCGGCATGTAAGCTGTTCAGCCTTCTAACGCTGGCTCTCTAGAAGTATGAACCAGTTGGATAGAAATGAGTCACCAATGCAATGGCGCGACGCAGCTGCCCATCTTTGCAAAGAGGGTAATCGCAAGCGGCGCCATCTCTTGTATGTGTAGGGCCGCCGTCAGAGCATGTGAAAAAGTTTCATTGTGAACCAGTGAGCAGCCGGGTGGAGGCATGGGCCGATAGCAGTTGGAGCCTACCAGCCCCAGGCTAAATCTATCTTATGGCAAAAGTTTCAATATCCCACAGTTAAACTTATATTATCTCATCTTGAGATTAGAGGGAGTGACCAATAGCAGTTGGGTCTAGCGATGAGTGGAAATGACCAATTGCAGTTGGAGCCTCTTAGGGAGCTCTAGACATAAGTGACCAATGAGAGGCTTGTAGTCAGATGGGCCAATGAGGAGATCACTTGCAGTTAGATGAACCCATAGCAGTGGGTGTCTATCCAGGGAGCTGAGTGACCAATGAGCGCAAGAGATGACCGGGACTAATGATCTCTCTGATGCAGCTGAACCAACCCACAGCTGGACCAGGAGGCTGTTGTACCAAATAAAGGTTGAAATCAACAATTGTCGTGTGTCTTGTCTGAAGCCGCTGCATTGTGGTTTAGGAGCGACAGGCTAGCCAATCACTGTTCAGTAGGCTTAGCATGGACCAATCAGGGCCAGACATCGGTAGGCTTCGGTGTGAAGGGACAATCAGTAGGCTTAGCATGGTTCGGCTTTGACGTCAGTAGGCTTAGAATGAACCAATCAGCATTAAGTAGGCAGAGCTGGTGAAGAGTTGCGCCATCTGGTGTCAGTGGGCTTAGAACGGGCCAGCGAGGGCCAATCGGTAGCGGCCAATTAGAGCGTTTAGAAAGTCTAGTAGAGTGATCAATAGGCTTAGTGTGGACCGGCTTAGAAGTCAGTAGGCTTAGAATGAACCAATCAACGCAAAGTGGGTGGAGCCAGTAAAGAGTTGCGCCACGAGGTAAGTAGCATGGACCAATCAGGGCCAGCCACAGCAGAACCAAGCCGTGCCCTATGGTGCAGCTGGACCAATAGCATAATTTCTATTAAATGTGTAGGGAACCTTCTTCGGCGCCGTCAGAGCATGCGCAGAAACGTTGTGAACCAATGAGCAGCAGGGTGGAGGCATGCTGTTAGCACGGGCCAATAGCAGTTGGAGCCTACCAGCGTATGACCCCCGCTAAACTTATCTTATGGTAAAAGTTACAATCTCCCACAGTTAAATTTATCTCATCTAGAGATGAGTGTGAGTGACCAATGAGTGGCTTGCAGTTCAATGGACCAATAGCAGTGGGTGAGTGACCACTTCCTGTTAGATGGACCAATCGGAATTGGAGCCTATGAGGGAGCTGTGACCAACTAGAACCAATAAGGAGCTGGGTGAGCGGCCACTTGCGGTCAGATGGACTAACAAGCAGACCACTTGCAGTTAGATGAACCAATAACAGTTGGAATCTACCGAGGGAGCTGAGTGAGCAATGAGCGCGAGAGATGACCACATAGAAAAATGGACCAATGATCTCTCTGATGCAGCTGAACCAACCCACAGCTGGACTAGGAGGCTATCGTACCAAATAAAGGTTGAAATCAACAATTGTTGCGTGTCTTGTCTGAAGCTACTGCCTGGCTTAGGAACGACAAATTCAGGTTAGCCAATCACCGTTCAGCAGGCTTAGAGTGGACCAATCGTTGTGAAGGGCCAATCAGCGTGAAGTGGGCGGAGCCAGTAATGAGTTGCGCCATCTGGTGTCAGTGGGCTTAGAACGGACCAGCGGGGGCTAACCGTATCAGTAGACGTAGAATGGACCAATCAGCGGAGCTCAGCGATCGGCGTGCACCAATCAGCGTGAAGTGGGCGGAGCCAAGTAATTAGCATAAAGGGGCGGAGCTACGGTCAGCCAATCAGCGTGGAGTGGGCGGAGCCAAGTAATTAGCATAAATGGGCGGAGCTACGGTCAGCCAATCAGCGATCAGTGGGCTTAGCATGGGCCAATCAGCGTGAAGTGGGCGGAGCGAAGCCAACTAATTAGCATTAAGGAGCGGAGCTACGGTCAACCAATCAACGATCAGTAGGCCTGGCGTGAGCCAATCAACGTGAAGTGGGCGGAGCTAATGGCGGCCAATCAGATGGCTTTGTAATTGGCTTGTGTTGGTTTAGAACTGGATTGTGTTGGCTTAGAACTGGTTTGTGTTGGCTTAGAATTGGATTGGAATTGGATTAGAGAAAACTCTTGGCTATAGGACTTCTAATTATACTACTGGTAGTCACAGGAACTGTGCACGTGTGGACTGCCGTATGCAGAGTTCCTTCATTTCGAGTTTTCGTTTATTTTCGTTTCCGTTCGTATTCATTCCGTGGCGGTTCATTTTCTCCTGCTAAGGAACCGGTGTAGAACAGATATCGCATCCGCCAGCACTCCTCACGTGAACAACTGTGCATATCGCACGCGGAAGCAAGCAATCTTTTTCCTCGATCTTTCGAACGTTGATACGCTACTCAGATGTTTACCGGATGATTAGTTGTACGGAATGTTACGTTATCGTCAGTCATACTCATTAAAGATGACGTCCACAAGTATTCATCCCAATAGGAAGAGATATTTTGGCAGTCCACCCCTGTTGTGTCATCGCTGGGAACGAGGCTAGGGAGCGTACGGAGACTAGTGGTTTGAGAGTAACGCAACAAGGTCTTTAGGGTTTATTCACTGACGTCACCTCACCGCCATACTGTAGGTCCCTCGGAGTTATGTTGCCGCATTCGTACGCTGCCATACGCTTTTTGGATGACTATTAAAGTCGAAAACATGGATATTACTTGGATATGCTACAAATCACACAGCACAATAATTTTGAAATGCCAAATATTCGATGACTGCGATATGGGTGATGACTTGGATGGGACCTACAATATGGCGGCCGATGGCAGCACATCTGCTTGCTAGTGACAGTGGCGGTCTCTTACGGATGACATCATGTGAATAAACCCCACAATGGTTAAATTCGCGAATTTGTGAGGAGTCAGGATCTGGCAATTATTCGCAGAATCTTGAAGTTGCGGTATCACGGTATGTTGACCCTACAACAGGAGTCTTAGGGGCCCTCCACATTTAAAATCCAGGAAGAAGTTAACAAAAGGCATCACAACTGGGTAATATCCCGTTGCATTTGTCTTCCTTTGAGCCCTTCTGACTGAGAGGCCTGAGATTAGGGCTCCTTACTCGGCTGGCACCGGGGTCATTGCCGAATTGTCCTGTCTCCCGTCATTCCTGTTACCGCATCGAGCAGGTACGATTGGCATTCAATGCAGTGTAATTGCGTAAGAAACCCCGGTCAGAAGTTGTCTCAGCGTCCTGGGTAGAATTTCATACATATCTCGTTCGCGTATTTTTCTGTCATTGGTTGGAATATTTCGCGGAACTTTAAATTCACGAAGAAAAGGGTGCACGCGAATTTCGCGAAAATTTGTTCCTCGCGAAAATTACTACTTATACAGTATACTATAGAGATCGTAGAGATGTCGCGAACCGGCCGCGGTTCGATTTCGCGCAGGTTCGAAAAAAAAAACGAACTTTTGTGAAAAGTCCGCCGAACAGTTCGAATAAAGTTCGACAAGGCTGCGCATGCTTGACTTCCGAAGAAGAGTTTTCGATGGCTGAAGAAATCTCTTTGTAAATCACTTTAGGAACGCGATGAAAACGTTTTTGGTCTCGGGAACCATATACTGCACACATTAACATGACATAAAACATACGCAACGCATACTGTTTGCATTTGATTTACAAGGTGACCCAGTTTCTCAGAGAAAGCCTATTTACATCACCTTGATGCAACATTTTTTTCCGCTAGGGTCCGCCGCAGGGTTCTAGTATAAACTCAGTTTGGCCATGACGGGTGGAAGTGCGTTTTAATATAAAACAGATGGCTCACACACCTTGTGGCAGGCTCATCGTCAAGGTGACCCAATTTCTCGGACTTGCAACCGTGGGGAAACAAGCGAGCATTGATATAAAACAGAGGGCCCCAACAGGAGGGTTATATTATGCGCCGGTGTTCTGGCTATCTAGTTTTCTGTGCGGCTGGCATGGTAAGTGGTCGACATGCGGGTGTGAACCTGGAAGGTGCGCGACATTTTGGTGTGTTTGTATCGGCGCATGTTGAGCCTGTGTGCGCGGGCAGGCTAATATCGTGTGAGGTGTCCACGCGCCCGAAATTTGTGCCGTGCTGTACCGCGCCGCGCGACAAGAATCTACGTGCGCCATACCGGTGTGATGAGGTGAGCCCATTTTTTTATGAGATGAACTTGTTCATAATGCGACGATCCTGATATTTCTAATATTGGTGCTTCCAGTATAGAGAAGGAACGCGGAGGTGCGACTGCGCGGGATGTTCTGTGAAGGCAATCTGGAATTGTGTTTCTTCATACTCAGCTTGGGTTGAGTACGTGCGTGCATAGCACCAACCAATTTCGGTTTCATAAGCGTTGGAGCGTCACCAGATAGCATCACTATGTTTTGTCATTCCGCTTGATTTAATTAATTGCTTATGTTGAAGTACACTGCCTAAAACTGCAATATACCGCGGACATGGGCAGACTAAAGTCGCGTGAGCTGTCCACGCGCCGTCGGAAATTCGTGCTTCAGATATTGCTGCATGGTGTCGCGTGAATGACAAGTTTGTGAATCTATGTGCCCGCCTGCGACGCTCTTACGGTGAGCACATTTTTTCCCGAGATGAACTTGTTCATAATGCGTCGTTGTGCTCTGTTTCGAAGGAACGCGTGCGAGGTGCATTGCGTGCGCTGGCTATGTTTCCACACTGGGGGGAGCTGTGAAGGCAATTGTGTTTCTTCATACTCAGCTTGGGATGAGTCTTCTTTTTTTTAAGATTGAGTACCTGCGTGCATAGCATTGTTTAATAAGCGTTGAAGCGTCAGCGCGTCTTGAGCTTCACCACATAACACCACTATGCTTTTGTCATTCTGCTTGATTTAGTTAATTTCATGTGTTGAGGTGCAACGCACGCTGTCTAAAATAAAAACGAGCCCAAGCTCTATAGGGTTTATTGATCATTCAAATTGTTTTTCTCTGCACAGCATCAACTATCGATATTTTCTCGATCATGTGTTTCTTCCTGCTCAGCTTTTTTATTTCGAACGCGTGCTGGCTTCCCTGCTGAGCATCACGATGAGTTTTTTGCACTCTGTTTAATAATTTGTTGTTGTTGTTGTGGGTCCATCTTAGCAGTGGATTTTGGCTTAGAATTGGATTTGCATTGGATTAGAATTGGATTGGAATTGGATTAGGGAAAACTCTTGGCTATAGGACTTCTAATTATACTACTACTACTACCACGGGATGGCAGCACTAATGGCGGCGCGCATTCCTTGAATCGCGTTTTTGGGCTGGATCGCGCATAGGGTATGGTGGGCTATAAATACAGGTGTGCCAATCGGCCTATCCAATGCATGGGGAAGGGGGGGGGGTCCCTCAAATGAAGAATAGATCGAGTCGTCGCTCGCAGCGAACCATGCGGATTCGCCACGAACTACAAAGAAAAACTAAGTCTCCGCCTGTGTCTCCGTGTAAGCAATAAAACATTTTTGATGTCGAAGCTTTCTTCAGCGGCAACTGTTCCTTCTGCTTGCATTTATGGTTGTCAATTAGGGGACAGTACGTCGAAGTCGTCACGTGACAACGGCAGACTGGTGTGCCTAATGGCACACACCTGAACGTCTCGATGTGATAACACATGCCATGCTGTGGATGTTCGTTTGTCACCTTATCAGCAAAGCGCGTGGGCGTGTACATGCTTTGATTCCCAATTCGGTGAGCAAGAAAATAAATAAGAAAAAAAAACGCTATCTCGTCTACTTCTTGCTTAGACAGACGTAAAATAAAGGGGTTCTCGTGTAACAATATTCCACTGGTGAAAATATTTCTAACATTGCTCCTTCTGCTTTCTTCGAGAGTTTATGCGCCATCGGTTTTATCCATGTCTAGATAGTTGATTGAGCAATGGAAAAAAGTATACAAGAGGACATCACGTAAATGTTTCTTGTCAAACTGCAATACTGCTCGTAAAGACAGTAACCAGCTTTCATTATTTCGTGTCCCACGGGACACACAGTTATCTGCAGCACGGTTTTTCGAATGGTTTCCTATTTCAAATTTCTATAGTTCCCTGCTCCCTGTGCTCGAAAGTAAGTATGCTGAGCACTTGGGTGGTTCATGGGGAAATTTCATTATTGTGAAGAACGACGATATAGTTTCACGTTTCTGTCGCACGACAGATGTGTGGTCAGTTTGCCGGACATTTATTGTCATTAGAGTGAGATCAGTAGACAGCAGAATGGTTCCTGTTGTGGTTTCGCAGTGTACTAAGGGCCACAACAGATTTTGTTCGTCAGTTTGTGATGCTATACGAGCGACTCGAAAGTATCGTCGATTCGCCTATCTTCACCTGCTGAGAATCTTTGTCACAGTTTTGCGGCGTTTCGTATGAAACCTGTCCGTCGTGCCGTAAGTCATAAGTCGCAAGACATGCCACTGTCATCATATGGTATCCCAAGCACTGACATTCGCACACCAGCGCTCTTGGGCAAACTGTAGTGGAACATCACGTGACTTAGGAAAATCCGCCAGAGCGCGGCCCTATCGCCGACTTCAGCGTCCCTGGAGCATCCTTCATTTTTGGGTACCTGAAAAACTTGCCGATTGGCACACCCGTATTTCTAGCCCACCATACATAGGGTGCTCCACAGCGTGGTCACCGGCCGCCATATTGGTGGGCCCAACGCATTCTGTCGTCTGCATTTAGTTCAAGCGGGGCTGCCCGTATTTTTTAATATTTACTTTAATGTAAAGGGCATGTCATGCCAGTTTGTTGCAGCTTTGAGGACACTTCACACGGACAGAGAAAGAGGGATAATTTTTCACAGGTAAGCTCTTTATTTTGAGGACAAATCTGTTTATTCGTATTGCATGCATCTGACAACTCGGACTTGTTTGCATTGCTGTTTCGCTGGTGCCATTGCGTACTAAGAAAGTATGTGTGGCTGCTCCTACAAATCTCAAGAACATGTATTTTCTATAAACAATGCGCTTGTGCTTGCAGGTTCCCCTCACAGTCGCTCAGCTGTGCCAAAGAACCGGATGCAGAACCTACGCCAATATGCCAATTTGTTCCACTGTTCTTTTAATCTGTGAGGTACGGTGGAAGTAAATAAACTGCTGTGTTAACCTCGTATGTGCAGTCGCTCTTACATCGTGTGTGATAAGTCATGCATGTGCATGCTCTTCGTGCACAGCGCTTCGACTTTCCGTAATGAAATACGCTGACAGCTGAACAACTGGAAAGCACGCGTGACAATAACGTTATTTTAAGATGAGGAATGGAAGAGTTTCATCGCCAGGGTCCATACGCCACCCCATTGCTGGTGGTGATGTGGTGAATAAAATAATGATCCCCTTCAGAATAAGGATCGAGGTTGTGTGTTCTGCAATACACACAGACACACTCGTAGAACATAATACGATAACAGAAAAAGTCAAACGAGAACCATACAACACCAAACCACACAATAACGAACGAGAACCGCGGAACACCACACGAAAACCGAACAGAAACAAAAACAAACGAAAAATATAAAAACGGAAGTATCTCACAATAACAAACAGTGTGAAACCTTCCTGAGCAAAAAAAATGAATTTTATAGGGTGACATTCACCGAATTCACCTTCATGCGTATGCTTCCTGTGCATAACACTTACGGCCCCCTATTCGGAATACAGGCAGCGGAGAAGAAAAAGAAGGCAATTACCCTTAAGAACTACAGGAACACGGCTGAAGCACGTTTGGAATACATCAGCAAACTGATTCCTAAGAAAGATGCGTGCTAATCAGCAATGAGGAGCGTTTAAAGCGCAATAAATACTCCAAATCAAATCGCTCCCCATTGTTTCCTATGGGAGCAGCCGGCGCCAGTGGGCCCTCCAACATGGCGGCCGGCATAGGTCGGCGAATTCATGCATGATGGCCTTCACCTACTTCATTCACCATCACCTCATAGAGAATGATGTGATGTTGAATGAAGGGCATGATGTGATGTGAAGTTGAAGTCCGCGTGATGGGATTTGAAATTGATGTCAGTGTGGTGGGATTTGAAGTTGAAGTCAGCGTGTGTGGGTTTGGTAGTCGAAGTCCGTCTGTTGGGTTTTGAAGTCAGTGCGATGGTTTTGAAAGGGAAGTCAGCGTGATGGGCTTTGAAGTTGAAGTCTGTGCGATGGATTTTTAATATGACGGATAGGTTTCGGAGTCCTCACAGTAGGTTTTGAAGCCGACAATGTTTAGTCGATGTCTGACGTTCACGTGTCGTGACTGTTACTTGTGCGAACGCGTGCGGAGTGAATGGCAAATGTGTATTGGAGTGCACCGAACGAACATAAACACTTCGCGTTTCGTGTCTGGTGCGGGCGTATGGGCCTGATATTGCAGATGCCTGGCGGACTTCCTCGCCCCCCCCCCCCCCCTCGTTGTGTATCGGCGGACGCAGAGAGAGAAAGTGTTTGGAACGCGTTACTCTCTCGCGTAGTGGGGCGCGGAGGGCAATGTCATGTAGCCGGAGGCAACTGTATGTTGCAAATGTGAACGCTAGATTAGATCGAGAGGCGATTTGGCGTTCTGCGGTCGCGCGGTCTTCACGTTGTGGTTGTTCTGTTTGACTCATTTGCTCGCCTACAGCTATACTGTGTGTATATATGTATATTGGATGGGTTCAGATTTGAGCCTTCGCCTTCGGTCGCGTATGCGCGTTTTACTAGACGACAGTAGATTGCTGTCGTGCTGACGACGTGTGTTTTACTAGACTTATTTTGTGTCTTCTTAGATTGCTTTTTTTTTCTTTGTGTGATTGGGATCCAAATAGGACAAGGTCGGGGTGCATTGTTTTTGTGGACGTCTTTTATTTTAAATGTAATACACACAGGTCACTATAGGTATCTTATTTATCTGAGGTGCATAGGTCATGTTTGGGGGAATGATCTGTTCCGCATGCGTGTAGCATCCATCGGACACAAGTGTTCCATCAGAGCACGCAGCTGCTATTTCTTAGATATTCATAACCAATAAAGTACATTTCAGCAGAGATGGGGAAGTTAATTGCCACCCAAAGGTTGCTAGTTACGAGTTACGTCATTTAGCTAAATATGTAACGAGGTTACAACCTTCAAGTTCTGAAAATAAAATTAAGTGAGAAATTAAAGTTCTTGCTACCATACCGAAATTAAGTTGGGAGCGGAGGTCCGAACATACCTTGTAAATTGGGCACAAAGTGAGAATTGGAATTCCAAGTTACACCCAACACCCTACGTTGGGGTGCACCCAACGTAGGCCTTTGTAGGAATTAAACTTCAAAACCCCATCACCGATTTCAGAACCCATCATAGGAATTCAACTTCAAAACCCCATCACAAACTTCAACTTCAAAATCCATCCCCGACTTCAGAACCCATCATAGGAATTCAACTTCAAAATCCATCACCGACTTCAGAACCCATCATAGGAATTCAACTTCAAAGCCCCTCACAAACTTCAACTTCAAAATCCATCACCGACTTCAGAACCCATCATAGGAATTCAACTTCGAAACCGTGATGGGCTCTGAAGTCGGTGATGGTTTCTGATGAGTCGGTGATGGTATGATGTGATGAATTCTTAAGTTGAAGTTGAATGATGGGTTATGACGTGATGAATTCTGAAGTTGAAGTTGAGTGATGGGCTCGTGATGTGATGGTTTATGACGGTGATGTGATGTGATGGGCTTTGCAGAAAACTGACCATGATGTGATGTTGAATGAATGCTTAGGAAAATGCCGACCTATGGCAGCCGGTAGCCGCACCTGTCTCCCACGCGCCCCTCTCCTATGCGCGATCCAGCCTTTATACATAGAGATTAGTGGTTATCTTCCTAGCGGGTTCGTATCCGTGTATTCACACGAGCGACATTCTCCTGCAGATGCGGAAGACGCGTAAAACATCATAGCTTTCTGAGAGCGAGCGCTCAACGTTCAGTGTTCACGTACACTGCTAGCCGTGGGGAATATCCTGCGACACAGCCACAAGATATTCAGTACCAGACGACAGGAAAGACGCTGACGGTGTCGTCTGCTAATTGCGCTGTGCGCCACTGCTGATATTCCGCACCGTGTGAATTGCTCAACATAACACGAGACGGAACTTCGTCTCTGTGAGCAGTGTTTTCGCTCTTTCTTTCACTAGAAAATCCCGTGAGGATGTCGCTCGTGTGAATACACAGTATCGTGCTCAAGCGAGTATCTCTGGTGAGAGTCAGTGGTGCTTTTGAAGGTAAGCCGGAAAGGAACCATCAGTAGCCTCATAAGTCGCTTTAGACGTTTTCATAACATTCTTCTTCAATCTGTCTGCCTTCATGGCTGCTTTGAGGTCCATCATGAAGTATATAGCGGTGATAAAAACAGGCGTTCGAAATTACAAAATATTCACTCCTTGACACCTGAAAGAAGCAGACGACAGCGGACAAGACGCCGAAGACGAGAAGAGGAGAGGAGAAGACGGGACGGAACGAGAGGAGAAAAGAGAGAAGATCCATCGTGTGGCGAAAGCGTTGAGACGTTTCGAATAAAGTTTTATTTTCTGCGTAATCTGGTGCATCCCTTTGAGCTATCCCCATTGCCCCTTGAGGGTCCATACACCAAGTTCTTGCTTTATAACAACGCGTCTTGGAATGCTCTCTGTTTCAAGTTGTTTGAGCTGCAACAAACACTAAAATACTGGAAGATTCCAACGTGAGAAGAAGAAAAAAGCGAGGGCGTGACAGTCTGTTCCGCGCAGGCGGTAGCGACAGCAGCTTTCTCGTACGCTGATGGCTTGGTTGTCGCCATCGCTTCCGCTCCCGCTCGCATGTGAATGCGTGAATCGTTCAACGAAAAAAACGCGCCTTTAGATGCGTGCGTTGCAAGGCACGCGACTTCGAAAGGAGCGGAAGGGCCTCGCGCGAAGTAGAGAACGTTGTTCCCTCTCCACGTCGTTCTCTCGTCTTCAAGCATTTTTTCTTGTTTTGCTGCGTGCTTGCTACGATGGCGTCCGCGGTTCCGAGACGCTTTTGGACGAGGAAACGCGTGGCTCGACCCGAAGTTGCATGCGCTCTACGGGTTTCGTACTGGTGCAAAACTTCTTAGCAGTACTTCGCAGAAGTTCAAATTCGCGAAGAAAAGAGCGCTCACAAATTTCACGAAAATTAGTTTCTCGCAAAAATTACAACTTATAGTACAGTACTGATCAGTCATCCCAATGCTGATGATAATGACGAAATGGAAGCGCAACTTCAGTGACGCAATGAGTTTGAGGCAAGATTTTTCGTTCACATCTACAAATATGGAGACACCCTAGCAAATCAAAGTCCGTACGTGCGAGGAACGATGGATCACGAAATGCGATGATGCGATCGTACCTGGGACGTGCGCCAATCCCCGAAACACCCGTGAAAAATGCTCAACTTGTCCGCGGTTTCGAATTCGCTGAGTGCTCCCACGAATAACCCGTGGGGTGAAGTTGAGATCATAGCGCGCGCGTTCTCCGGAGCAGCCACTGCGTACGGCAGGGCGTTCGTGTCTTCCCATTTCGCCTAATGCTTTTTAGCAGATTATCTTGCCGTCCCTTAGCAGGTTCACCGACCTTGAACTACAGGGGGTCCCATTTGGCCTAATGTATGCTGCAGACAGTCCCACTTCGCCTATTAATCCGTGTCACGTGAGGATAGAAGGCGGTCCCCTGACGTGCTGCCAAATGTCACTTTCGCATCTCCATATGGAGGAGTGGAACCGGTTGCCAGTTCCTTTGCTTAGTGATGTATGTAACGATACTGTGTTTACTCGGCTGTTAGAAAGTGTTGTATAGCATGTGGAAATATTGGGAAGAATTATGTGTATAGATGTTTAAAGCGTTTTCTTGATGTACTGACATGTTATCTGTGTGTGCTTTGTTGCATAATTGAACATGTGGCTCTCCTGTGACGGCCCGGTAGGGCCCACAGTATTAATAAATAATAATAATAAATAATATAACTCTACAACCTTGTTGATTTTACTCCAGCATAGCATTGCGTTGACTTTCTTTCTTTTTCGTTTTTACGGAAAAGTGTGAGAAATTCGTTATTCTATATCGGGAAGTCGGGAAGTTAATTACGCATCTCCACATAACAACTGTATCCCTTTGCTAGTTAATCATGGAGGACGAAATTGTAACGGAAATACTTTTTCGCAGTACCACACCAATGGCCGATTAAAACATTCGGGTTCAGTACCTCCAAAAAACAAAGAAAAGCGCGCTGTGGCCACGGCTATAAAGGACAAAAACGACTGACAACATCTAAGATTGTCATAATTTACGTTATCGGAACCATTACTTCCACCACGGGAAGACCGAAACTGACCTTTTTGTATATATAAATATCAGCTGTGGGACGATGCTGTCGTTTCTAAAAGGTTCGAAAAATAAAATTGACCTGGACTTACTATACTTAATTCACTGTTTCACACAGAGGGAAAAGATGAAAATAAATTATTAAAGGAGCATGGAAATCATTTGGAATATATATTTTTCACCGCTTGATAGGAACATATACCTTCATAAACTGTCACGCAAAATATTTCCTTAGAAAAGCGCGAATTTCCTGAGAAAATTAGTTTGCAAGAATGCGCTCCGCGGCGACAGTCTCCCCCAAGCAGAGTCTGGCGTGTGGTGACGTCATGCGGCCGAGCACTTTATTGGCTGCCGGAAGCGTCCGCTCCCCGCCAGAATCGTCTGCTAGCTCCGGAATCGTGGCGACTTACCGACTGAGACGGCTGTTGCTATTTATTTGCGTTTGACATTCACTTGCGTTCTTACATGATTTGTCTCGTACGTTTTGCATAAAACAAGACTGTGGGCAGTGTAAAAGGTGTGGCTATAGGCCTCTGTGTTGCCGTGACGGCCCGGGTTGAGGTGGATCGTACGCGGTTGTGGTTTCTGTTCCGATTGTGCTGAGGTGTCGTTAATTAGTGAACAGTATTGTGCCTGTGTGTGCAGCATATATGATACGACTAAATACATTCCTGTCAGTTGGAGATTTATTCCATGTGCCATTGTTGTATGCTGCGTATGAACATTCAAAAAAGAAAACGCTTATTTGGCCATGTGTTTTGGGGTTTCCCACAGATCGCTAACAGATGCACTCTACTGACTTTAATTTGGTGCCCATGTCGTTGTGCTTGTATAGACGTTGCGCTCTTGGTATCAGTAAGATATGGTAAGCGCAATGTTACACCGCTATGCATTCATCGGTCCGCTCATTCGCCTCGGAGACGCCAGTGTCCATGCGGTTCAGAGCCCATAGTGTTGACCACAACACGGAGAAGGCATGATGGTCGACGGCCTCTTCAAATGAAAACACTGGTCACTGCGCTGTGTCTTCATGACTACGCATTTGTAACCAAGAAGAAGCACTATATTTCAATCCGAATATTCGTTCACACTTAGCAGCATCACTTACTAGCCTCCGGTAAATTCGTGTGGCGAAATCGAAACTGGCGGAGCCTAGGCTCCAACTCCATAAAACGTTTCGTAAAGAAGACGAGAAGTGTCGCCTAAAGAGTGTTCAGTTCATCACCTGTCCTTTCCACGACGTCCGATGAAAAACAACGCTTGCTGCTCGGTCGGCTTGCCGGCGCCCCGTCGCCGGCGAAATCGCAAAAAAATAAAGAAAAATACTGCGCGGCCACATGATGTCAGCGGCTGGCAGCCGAGGGGTCATTTCTGCCGCGAGATTCAAAGCTCCCTTGCGCGCCAGGATTGCGCGCTACGCTCGAACTTTTTGTGCGAATATGTATCACAGGGCTCAGAATCGTAATTTCTACTTCTCCCGTCATATTTTATTCCGATCATTTCCATGTTCCTTTAAACTGTCAGGGTGGGCTCATGGTAAAATAGAACGATGTGAGCAAACGTCCGGAGAGCAATTGTCCGCTTTCCATCGCGCACATCTTCATTTGCAAATGTAAAGGGTCCTTGTTTCGGGCGACATAAGGTTGTTGTCGGACGAGCGCATTCATTTCTTACAGACGTCACCATCGGGGTGGGGCGTGCAAGTAACGCCCATTTGCACACAGTCCCGTTTCGCCTAATGAGATTGCACGGCAATCCCATTACGCCTAACGCCTCTCACCCCTCCGACCTCTTTAATCCCATAATCCGGATTAGGCGAAATGGGAATAGGCGAAGTAAGATGTAACCGGGGCGTTCCTGCCGTTCACACCTTACCGTAAGAAGCACCGCCCTGCACGCCGCGCAAAGGCAGCGTGCAGGGCGGAACCAAGGGGATGAAACTCGCGAGTTCACTTGCGGACTAAAGTGAGGCGCTGCGAGTTTTTCACGTCATCGAACGTCACGAAACGTCAGAATGTTTACGTCGAAGCGCGAGTTCTCAACCGTCACGAGCCCATTGGCTCCTGAGGCCGCTCCCCCGGTATGCGAGCGCTGATTGGTTGGTTTGAAATTATGAACTTTCCTTGGCGCGCTCAAGCCGGCGACACCGTGTCGGCGGTGCCGGAGCAACCGAGCAGCTCTCCGCAAAGTTTCGAAATGTGTTGGATGCAGCAGGGGCGCAAGCAAAGCATCTATGCCGGTACCGCTTTGGGTGGTTTTTAGTGTCCTTCCCTAACATGTTGTAGATACAGACTCTGAAAAGCTCGGTGCCTCATGGATACTTCTGCAAGTCAATTCAGTGATAGATAAGTGGAAGGCAGGTGTGCTTCGCTTGCTTTGGTGCGACAACGATTCAAGAAGGACACGAGTGCTGCGTTTTTCCGCTACCCACTCGATGACAGGTAAGTCACTTCCTACTCCATTCTGCCGCTTAGCATAGCATAGCGCCACACCTGTGTCATACGCAGCATTTTGGCAGGTATAATTTTTGGTTTTCACTTTTCTGATCCCCATTTTTCTTGTTCAGGTATAAGCACTCAACCGATATCTGCTTCAGAATAGCATCTGCATGGATACAGTAGAATGAATAAGCCACCCAGAGTGTTTGGAGCATCATCATTCGGCATAGCAGCTGCTCAAGTTCCTTTGTGGCGGGTCAACCAGGCGCCTACAGAAGCAGCAAAGGGATATGGACATGTTCTCTGTCATGCCGGATCTCTGAATGTGTGTGCCTGTGCAGCCAATATACTGTTGTTCTACTGTGAAATCTTCCACGTGAGACATCAGCATCAGTGAATGCAAAGTTGCTTCGGCATATCATTCGAACTTCAGAAGCAATGTTCATATTATGTTCGTGTTTTGCACAGCTACAGCAGGCTGCAGTTTGTGATTTGGAAATATCTATCTCGAAAAATAAAGCAGTTTGTGTAACAGAAACAGCCAACGCTTCCGCATTTTGTTATTTATTTCACTCAACGCGAACGAAAATCCAGAACCGCCAAAGCGGAGGAGAGGGTAGAGAACAGATGAGAGAGGGAAAGGCACCGCCAGCGTCATAGGTCACCCAGGGAGACAGGAAAAAGCAAAGCAAAAAATCTACTCAACCGTCGTCCAACGATTGGCCCAACGCTAGAGGTCACGTGAGTTTTTCCCGACAATAGAAATATACTACACGTTCATCCCCCTGGCGGAACTTCCTGCAGTAGCGTGTAGCAAGGTGTAGTTGCGAAGAGGCAGACGACGCTCGTTTTCCGATGTTAAACGAAGGCTGGATATGGGGAATACAACTTGTTAGAATCGCCATACTTACCGTCATTCCAATGATGGCGTTCAGTCACTGCTTTCATTGTGACAGCCTGCACGGAGCGTCATGTGGCCAGAGAATATGCCCACACCGGGTTGTACATGTTACATGTAGTCACAGTTTGTGGTTGTTTTTAAAATATTTATTTCCATAAAACCTCAAATCAGAAAAACAACGATCTCTCCGCTCTCACTAGGCCTACCGGCTGAAGACGTCCTGAAATTTTCATGCACGATCTCCTCACGTTCTGGAGGCTGTGGAGAACGGTTGCAACATGTGTCCGAGACATTTGGACCTGCTTCACTGGCACAAGCTAAAGCAAGTAAGCTTTCATCCACGCAAGCACTGACGTTGCGTCGGACTCTGCGATCAGACCTCCACATTCTTCAAATTACAGTCGGGCGCGCAGAGTTGATGAATCCGCGATTATATGGCACGGAAACATAATGGTAGCACAGGTTTAAAGGAACCGACACTTGCCGTTGGTTGACATCCTTCCACCAGCGTGGCGACGAAGAAAAGGGCGGCTGTCACAAGCACGATCACACGGCACCGGTCAGAACCACTGATCAGTGGTCAGATCAGTGGTGAGAACACGTTTGAACCTCGCCGACGCTGGACGTTGTACCAAGGGGCTGAAACTCGCGAGTTCACTTGCGGACTAAAGTGAGGCGCTACGAGCTTTTCACATCATCAAACGTCAGAATTTTCACGCCGAAGCGCGAGTTCTCAACCGTCATGAGCCCATTGGCTCCTGAGGCCGCTCCCCCGGTATGCGAGCGCTCATTGGTTGGTTTGAAATTATGAAATTTCCTTGGCGCGCTCAGGCCGGCGACACCGTGTTGACCGTGTCGGCAGTGCCGGTGCAATTCGCAGCAAAGTTTCGAAATGTGTTGGGTGCAGCAGGGACGCAAGCAAAGCATCTATGCCGGTACCAATTTGGATGGTTTTTAGTGTCCTAACATGTTGTCGATACGGACTCTGAAAAGCTCGGTGCCTCATGGATACTTCTGCAAGTCAGTTCAGTGATAGATAAGTGGAAGGCAGGTCTGCTTCGCATTGCTTGGTGCGACAACGATTCAAGGCGAATACTGTGTTTTTCCGCTACCCACTCGAAGACAGGTAAGTCAGTTCCTATTCCATTCTGCAGCTTAGCATAGCATAGCGCCACACCTGTGGCATATACGCAGCAGTTTGACAGGTAGAATTTTTGGTTTTCACGTTTCTGATCTCTATGTTTCTTGTTCAGGTATAAGCACTCAACCCATATCAGCTTCAGAATAGCATCTGCATGGATACAGTAGAATGGATAAGCCACTCAAAGTGGTTGGAGGATCATCTTTCGGCATAGCAGATGCAAAAGCTCCTTTGTGGCGGGTCAACCAGGCGCCTAACAAGCAGCAAAGGGATATGGACATGATCTCTGTCATCCCGGATCTCTGAATGTGTGTGCCTGTGCGGCCAATATACTGTTGTTCTACTGTGAAATCTTCCAAGTGAGACATCAGCAATCAGTGAATGCAAAGTTGCTTCGGCATATCATTCGAACTTCAGAAACAATGTTCATATCATGTTTGTGTTTCGCACAGCTGCAGCAGATTGCAGTTTGTGATTTGGAAATATCTATCTCGAAAAATAAAGCAGTTTGTGTAACAGAAACAGCCAACGCCTGCCGCATTTTGTTATTTATTTCACTCAACGCGAACGAAAATCCACAACCACCCAGAACCGCCGAAGCGGAGGAGAAGGTAGAGAACAGATGAGAGAGGGAAAGGGGAAAGCACCCCCAGCGTCACAGGTAACCCAGGGAGATAGAAAAAAGCAAAGCAAAAAAGCTACTCAACCGTCGTCCAACGATTGGCCCAACGCTAGAGGTCACGTGAGTTTTTCCCGACAATAGAAATATACTACACGTTCATCCCCCTGGTTGTACCACGATGACCGTTACGTATGTGCACTGCGATCTAAACTCAATGTGTTTCTGCGTAATAATGTTGCAGTAACATAGCAAATAACTGTGATTCCATTGTAGCACTCGCGTCAACGCCAAAATGGTTAGGTAATTTTATAGAGTCACCACAGTTTTGCACTACCGCCTCGCCCTCAAGAGTTGAATGCTCGCATTTTGCTCTCGGGGTGGATGCGTGTGGGAGCAAGAGGTTTTAGTCGCGGACGGATGGATCGTCTCATTCGGGTGTGGGCATTGAGATCAAAATGGGATAATCAGTGAACGATACGTGTTTGCTGGAATACATTCTGGCCAAAGTATTTGATGTGATGTGCATGCTCGGCAGTCAATTAAATGCAAACGATAAAAAATAAAGAAATAAAATTAATATAACATTCAATAAGTATCACCATATCAATTAAAATAACAGCATTGGGTATTGGCAAAATGAAATGTATAAGATTTGATGACTGAGCAACCCTCCCATGTCCTGCCTTGGGGTAGGAGGAATAAGGTCCTTGCTACAATGCAAGGATCGATCGGACCCTATAAGGACTAGACGTAGTTTTGACTGCCAAAGGGTAATTTGCGACGAGTTGTGCCTGTCCTATCTTGTTGCCCAGTCTCAGGGTTGTGAATATGAATCGAACACGTTTTGCATTTGTGATAGACTATGTTGAGATTTAAATATTATGGGCATAGAACAAACGTCCAATACAGTAGAACCTCTTTATAGTAAACTGGCCAGGACTTGTGGATAACTTTACTATATCAGGTGTAGCTTTCAGAGAGTCATAAATGGAGCAGGACAAGCCATTCAGAGATTTATTACACTGCTATGCACAAATAGGAACTCAGCAGTGTTAGAAAAATGCCCCTATTCTTCACCAAACCAGAAACTGTGGACTGCAGAATGGCAAAATTGTTGTTGATTTGCTTATGCGTCAGTTTGTTCCCATCCACCAGTTGTGGCAACATCACCTTTTCGAGCAGTGTCAACACTGCGTTTTCTGCCACAGTCCGTCATGTTCCAAACTTCACATCACACACACACACACAATGAACACATACGTCATGTCACCAACTCGAGAACTGGGAAACGCGTGCTTGGAGTGCAAAATCAGGCAGGAACTAAGAAGCTACCTCGCCTATGCCACTACGTGCTACGCATTTCCGCCTAACATTCTAATAAGCAGCAAGCAACATCCCCAGCGTCATTGACATGACAAAATGGCAGGATCTGACATACGGAAACCCACAACCAGGTGTCTGTTCTGTACTATAAGCAGTATCCTAGAATTTTTTTGTTTACTGTATATCAGAAAAATACACGGTGCATGTCTAGTTTAGCGGCGCCACTCGATTTCGAACTTCTAATCTACATACCTGGATGGGATTTTGCATGGTGCATCGTAATCCAGAATAATCAAGCGGCGGTCGGTTCCACAAATTTCTCCAGAGATCAGTTTCCCCTGGAAAGTTTCGGCAGCGGCGACCATGTCATCTCCATGCGCCTATTGTTTACCTATGACAGCTTACGCACACCTTGCACTCTTCCCAGCATGCCTTTCGCCTGTTCGTTGCTAAGACGCACAGCAACTCCGCTATCGGACGACAGTCGGCCTCCTCCTCACGCAATTGCTCCGCGCCAAAATTAGCACTGTCTTCTGTCAGCACAGTCTCGAACAACTGCGGGGGGGGGGGGGGCTACCGCCCCCTTCCCGGACCCCCCCCCCCCCGCGTGTAATATGTACTGACCTGGCCTAACCCAACCTCACTATACTTCGTTTAGTGAGGGAAACCAAGCTCTATGGCTGATGCGTAGGAGTACCACAAATGATACCCGTCGAGATCTAGTGCTTTCATTGTGCATTCTTGGCAACGAGCGAGAGGGAACAGGCGAAATGCATGCTGGGAAGAGTGCGAGGTGTGCGTAAGCTGTCATAGGTAAACAATGGGCGCATGGAGATGACATGGTCGCCGCTGCCGAAACTTTCCAGGGGAAACTGATCTCTGGAGAAATTTGTGGAACCGACCGCCGCTTGATTATTCTGGATTACGATGCACCATGCAAAATCCCATCCAGGTATGTAGATTAGAAGTTCGAAATCGAGTGGCGCCGCTAAACTAGACATGCACCAAATACACCATTGGGTCTATAGGAATTCAGTCAGGACCGCAGTTTTCTTTCACTATAAGCAAAGTTTTACTACAAGCGGAGTTACTGTAACGAGGTTCTACTGTAATTTCTTCTCATGTGCCACAAAACGAGCTGCACATACAGTATATTATGAACATAAAGAAAAGAATGTGCAAAAAAAGAAACAAAAGGCTGCCTCAGAAGCAGCTGGACTCTGCCTTTCATTTGTGTGCATTCAATATGTGCCCACACAGTACTTAGTTAATAAATAGGCAATGGCTAGTCTCTTTCCACATGAGGAACAGAGAGAGGAATGAGAGGAATTGACATCATTACATGTTCAACGTGTTTTACCTCTGAGAGCCTGTGAAGTACAAGTGAATATGTTTATGCAAAGTAACTCATTTTCCTTTCTAGTTAAATAAATGTTACCTGCAGTAACCAACATTTATTCGAGTGAACACGCGAATCATTATAAATTACGCCTCATCAGATGAAACATGAGGCACGTCGTCCGATGTCCTGTGTAAAAGGAAAGCCAGCCTCCACAGCCTAAGAGCAGAGTACGCGGCCGACTCCATTACCTCCACCTTCTAATGTGGCTGCTTTCAAGCATGTGAGCCAGTCGAAGCATCCGAATAGATTTTGTTACTCAGACTGTTTACCACTGTGTGAGCGTGTTTTTCTAGGGGATGCGTTTTGGGCGGATTTTCATCCTGTTGTGAAAACTCGGCTTAAATGTGTCACTTATCTCACTCTCGACAAGAAAAACTGTGTGTCTGCATATTTGTGTGCCATTCCCAAGAATGTCTAAGAAAGAGGGCTGCAAAATTCTAACTCGGCGCTAGCCATCCGTAGGTGGAGCATAGCAGTTCCAGCTCACCTGCTGTGTGCTGCATCATCTAGGATTTTTCATCCCAATTCTGTGCAGCATCTCCCGCCCGCCTGTCACCCTTTCCCTTCCAGTCACTATAATGGAGTCAAGATTCTGCTCTCGACACGTCACTCCTGCTGCCACTCACTGTAGCATGATGCCAGGTGCCCCAGCTTCGTGTACCAGGGATGCTAAGAACAAAAACCCATGTAGCTAAATATTTGGAAATTGTAGGCAAAACATGTGGTATGCGTAGGCAAGAAGAAGAGACCAAAGAGCATGTCGTACTGAAATGTAGGGTATTCAACCAGTGCAAGGGGATGTGCCCATATGGGAAACATTGGGCCTTCGATAACACAAAATACTATGAGTAGGGCCCGGGACTTTATGCAAATGCATATTTTTTGCCCTGCACCTGCACCCCACAATATCTTCAAAATGTACTAAACAAAAACGAGGAAAAGATCAGTCCCTTTAAACGAGCCACTTACTGATTTTGAGATTACAGTTGTATTGTGTAGATACCATATGCAAAATTTCATCTTGCCAGTTCATGATACTTTTTGAAAGAAACAAGAGAACCGCATGTTGACATCCGGTTTGACATTCAGCTTGAGCTACCACACCTCGGAGGTCGTCACCGGGGCCGAGATAAACATGATTTTTTACCTCTGTTTTGTTGCGAACACTTGACTGCATGACAAAAGAAAAAAGGAAGCTGCTACAAATTACAAAAGTGCTGCCTATAAAATTCATTTTAAATAACTGGAGTTTATTGTTTTGCAGTGATTATCACATACTGCAGTCATACATCTGCAACAAACTGGTTTCGCTAACGGCTTCATTGGATTAAAATGTGACAAGTAAATTATTCTCTTAAAGCCTGTCATTAAAGGCATTACTTCTTTCCAACCTTGTGGCAACACTCGATGTTCTCTGCTGTTGCAAGGCCACTCTACTTTGCATGTTTTCTGTATGGAAGCATGCTCACAATACACAGGCCATGCACGTCCGCCAAGTCGACAGTCCATCCTTTCCGATTCATGTTTCGAGCGCATTACTCATCCACCATCTGTTGTATCATTATTTAAATTCCTTGCAAAGTACTGCATTATTTTAAGTGAAACTTTTGCACACATGTATTGGTAATAAGTGTTTTACCTTCTTCATTTTGATGATCCAGACTAGATGCCTTCATGGCTTCAAATTCCTGCTCAATATCAGCAGTAGCACCTCGAAACTTGCGAAGAACCACCATGGCTTCCTGATAATTGCCTTTACTAGCAAGCCACCGAGGAGATTCTGGCATCCCAAGAAACGCTACAAACTGGATAATTGCAGGAACACCAGCAAGGCCGAGCATATACCTGCAAACAAGAACTCGATAAGAGGGAACACTTGAACTTGAAGAAATCAGTTCTGCATAGTTTTGCCGATTTTGTCATATGTCATAGCATGATTTTTATGGGTACTAATGAGTACTCTGCAGGCTCATCGTCATTGACCATGGAGAAAGGAAACTCAAGAAGTACCTTTGTTGTGGGATACTCTTGTTCACCACGCGATTGCACACATGACCAACACTAACGAAAAACAAACTCTGATCGCTTAAACAACATGATGTAACAATTAACAGTCTACCAATCATGACTGTGCTTTTTGCAACCATAGCCATGGAGACAAGCCCACTAGCACCCGTATGGGCAGCCACTGGTAACCATAGAAAGCCTGTGTTTGAAATTGTCTGTGGTGGTTAGCTCATATCCTGACTTTATGGTATGTCTACGTGCGACGGAGTGAGTTGAGGCATTAAGCAGGCCTTCTGCATCTACATAAACAACAGGAATTTGCCGAGGCAGGCTACATTCCGCATCTAGGTGGCATTGGCATGACGCATACAACATGGCTGCCCGTTGGAGGAAAAAGAGTCCGTGGAATGTGTGTCATCCAGAGATCAATCGTGAAGGTTACTCGCATATAATATTTTATAACATTATTACCTGGAATTGGTGCAAGTATATCTCATGTAAAGCGCACTCTCGACTCGTAGCGCAATCATAAACTCGGTAGCGCAGGACTCGACCACATCATTCGAGAAACTGAGTCAATATCCACTCCAGCAAAGTTACCTACAGCAAACAACACGCAGCAGTACTTCAAACCTCAGCACAGTCCCGTTACAAAATAATGGAAGAGTCTTCACTCTACTCAAGAAGCGTAATGGCAAAAGGGCAAGGGTGCAGGCCAGCTGGTACATGGTGAAAAAATTTGGAACCCGAGAAAGGGACAGAGGAGGGACGAGGGAGGGACAGACGAGGGACGAGGGGAGAACGTGTCGTGTCGTCCCTCCTCTGTCCCTTTCTCGGGTTCCAAATTTTTTCAAGAAGCGTGCGGTGCGCCAGCGACCTTCTCAGTCATGATAGGCCTGAGCAAACCTTGGCACACCAGCAGACATAGCTATTGCTACACCATTTCAGAACATTTTACGGGGACAGGCTGCTCGCTGTGTTGATTTAACTTGCACATAAGCAAGTTGTTCTGCCTTTGTCAAGGCAGAACAACATGAGCAGCACACAACCAAACAGGAATTCAAATCGAAACCAGATAGAAGTCAAGTGGTGGACAGCAGGGATGTGCAGTAGTTAACTACTTGTAGTTAAACTACTGCATGGTAGTTAACAAGTATTGAGAAATTGCTTGCAAAAATGGTAGTAGTTACAACTACTAGTTAAACTTACTTTTCTGTAGTTAACTACAGTAGTTAGGTTACAGCGGGCTACAACTATACTTCGCATTTCTAAACTTAGCCTTCCGTGTTCTTCACGTCCTTCTTTCTTTGTGCTTATTAGCGACAACTCTGAGAATTTTTCCATCTTGCGCATCACACACATGCACAAAATATCAGCACTGTGCATCTGACGCAGGCAGCAAAAGCTAATTCAGCAGTGTCTTTCAGGGAGAGAAATGCGTAACGCACTCCAATGCTCAACGCAGGTACACAGAGACGCATGCTTTGCCTGGTGCAAGAGCGCGAAGTGAGTGGGTCGAGAAGGGGTTTAGATGGGGAGTCAGGACAGTATCCAACGTGTTGCAACAGGACCGTTGGCTCTCGGAGCATTGGTCAAACAGGTCGAGTTAGGCCGGTTAGACGCAGAATGGAGACATTTGTTGTCAAGTTTGCGTACAGAAATGCTACGGCGCATGTGCAGAAAGTACGTGTTTTGTGTTAATCAGGGTACATAACAACTGAAACACACAGCACATTAAAAAAACTTACTCCCCCTCCGTCGTCAGATTGGAGGCCGTGACTGTATGATTGCATGACATATCACTACATCAGTATTTTATCAGGAGGGACGTGTGCTATGATTGTTCTGAGCACCCACACACTGTTTGTACACCTGAGCGATCACAGATATAACGACACGCACAAAATATCAGAGTAGTTACAAATGTAGTTAAAGAACAACATCCTAGTAGTAGTTGCAAAGTAGTTTTAACTAGTGTTGCTGTAATGTAGTTACACTAGTATTTAAACTATAATTTGATGCAGTAGTTAGTAGTTATAGTGAAACTACTAAAAAAGTAGTTACAGCACATCTCTGGTGGACAGGAAGCAATGGTGGTTTTGACTCGAGCAGCCCACAGTGTCCCCACTCCAATTGGATTGAACTCGTTTTTCAAACACGATTTCGAACAATGCCACTGTTTGGCTTTTCGACAACTGCCATATTTCAACTTTTCATTGTTTCTCGACCATTAAGGAATATGTGACTCACCACTCTTTTAAAATAAACACTTTGTTGTACACCTGCCCCAGAGTTTCTTGTATTAGTTTGTCTCCATTTTTCACATTCATATGTCTACACTTGTTGCCAGCGAGCAATAGTAGATTTTCATAATAGGGTATGTCATTCCTCACATCATTAGTACATGGGTTGTGCCCCAGTGAACCACCCAGCTCATACCAGGACAACTCATACCAAGAAAATTCATGCAGAGACAACTCATAACAGGACAACACATACCAAGACAACCCATACGTAGCAACCCATACGGAAAAAACGTCACAGAATTTCACTTATACTGGAGGAAATGTAAGAATTCCACAAATGACATATAGTACCGAAGCGCACTGAAGGATAGTTAAACCGCAGTACAGTCAAACTCCTTTATAGCGAACACCTTTTTAACGAAAATACCACTACAGCAAATTTTTTTTGCGGTCCCGCTGGAGCCTATAGGTCCAATAATAGCCATCCTTTTTAACGAAAATACCTTTACTGCAAATTTTTTTTTGCTGTCCCCTGAGTTTCGTTGTAAAGGAGTTTGACTGTACAATGATTATTGAAAATTGGAATTTTAAAAAGAAATCAAATCGAAATTGTCCCACATTTTTGTCATCGTGTGGGATACTGGTGAGTTTTTCAGAGTACGCCTGGCTGCTTGCAAGAATAGGACGCTTACACTTCAATGACCTTAATTGTGGCCAGGCCGAGAAGCCGTTCAGGAGAATCAGTTTAGTTTTCCTACCGTTCTACTGAAGTTCTACTAAGTCTGTCTGGCCATCATGAAGAATGGGTTGCTAGTCCCTGGCTGGTGCCTGTTGCACCAGGGCATGGTGAAAACAACGTCTGGAGAAGTGTGCCAATGGACACTTAGCGAATAGTATTGTAATGGGCTGGAGTACAGATATAGCCCATTGATCACATATTCAAAGGATTGTGTTCCATGCGATGACAAAAATGTAGGACATTTTCGATTTGGTTCCTTTAAAAAAAATCCTCATTTCCCATTACAAATGCAGTGAGCTTTAAATATCCTTCAGTGTGCACCAGCAACTGTCACCTGTGGGATTCGTACATTTCCTTCAGTATAAGTCACATCCTGTGACATTTTTATCCTGGTATGGCCTTTCCCGACTTGACTTGAATTTGAATGACACAAAAAAAAGAAAGGGAGCTAGTCCCAGAATCAACACCCTTTTCTCCCCCCCCCCAAAAAAAGGGGGGATTAAGTGTGGTATGAAGACTAAACATTGTAACAGCACACGAGACGAGGACAAACGGAGAACAAAAACACACGATTCGTTGCACTCTCAACTTGAAAAGTTTTAATTTCACATGACACATGTTTATAAAGGTAATTCCTTCTCTCCGCCTCTTCATGTCGATAACAAGGCTAAGGAAGCGATGACAAATATTCAGTATCTTCTGGCAGCAACAAACTAGATGGCCTGCTGATACAGTTGTCTGCAGTTCTTTGTACACAGTAGGCTTCTAAAATTTCTCCTTTTGTTTGTGTGTTTGCTTTGTGTAAAATTGTTGTATTCTCAAAGACGGGAATACATCCGCATTCTTTACAGTGCATCGCTAAATGTCCCAATGGAGTACCTTTTAAGGCTGCTGAGTGCTCGAATAACCTGATGTTTATTAATCTTCCCGTTTGCTCAATATATTGTTTTCCGCAATCGAAAGGAATGTTGTAGGCTACATCGTTGGTGCATGAAACCCACTTGTTTCTATGAGCCGTTTTGCAGGCATTCTCTCTTGCATGAGGCTGGTTGACCCTACGGCACACTAACTTGTTTGGGGCTGATAGCACTATAGGAATGCGAAACCTTTGGGCTGTTTTCTTTATGTTGCGGGAAATGGTATGGACATATGGAATAAGCACAGGCTTTCCATTATGTCTTCTTTCTAAGGATTCTTTCTGACTGCCTTCTCTCGCCGCATACCTGCCAACTTGGGAACATCCGAATTAGGGAGATTTCAAAAGCAGGGCGGGGGGATGTTTGTTGGCAAATGGACTTGCTATGCGATATAGAAGAAAGCTGATGTTGGGAGGCTTTTATGTGCATATGTAACAGGGGCACGCTTGACTCCAGCAGACTCACCAGGCACAAGTTCTGCAGCAACAGACTTTACCCTCTCCAAGAAACTATCTGGGTCTCTGCCTGTGACGAGGCCATGTCACTTTCTCAAAAGAACGTGAAGACACGAAACTATGTCCCTGTTCTCTTCACCATACTCAATTGCCCTCAGATTCAGCACTACTCGTTCAGACTGCCTCAGTAACGTGGCTGAACTTCAAAAGCCCATCTGGACTTCCCAGGAGAGCTACATAGTAGATGTTGAACAGTTAGTTAACTAGTCATTAAAAAAGTAGTTTGCAAAATACATCACAACCATCAGTTACAGTTGTACATCGCCGTCGTCAGTTACGTGAACAGCGAATGCAAACACTTTCCGTTCAGCGCGCTTATCATGAGCTCTTGTGCGCGGGTTCGAGCACACATGTACAGCTCAATGTGGGGAGTTGGTAACACGGAGGAGAAGGGCCCGCAATATCGTAGTCCGGTCCTTGTCTCGATTTTGGAAAAACTGATGTAGCTAGTACACTTTGTCTTTGCGTTGAAAGGTACTGTAAAGCAGTAGACAAGCATGATATGCCGGTGATGTGACTAGAGACTTTGTTGCTTCTAAACACCATATGTGGAACCATACGACTGAGAACGCGGTTGTCATGAAAGATGCGGCGTAGTGGAGCGGTGCGACGCCTGGTGTCAAACAATCCCCTGTACAGCAGGCAACACTGAAAATTGGTATTACACACTATGACATCGGAACTTCGTTATTTTAGTAACCATATTATTAGTTTTCCTGTTTACCTGTGCATTCTGAAACCCCTGTTAACAGTTTAACCTGTTAACCCCTGTTTTTGCGAAGTGACCCAGTGCTGGCCGCTGTTCGATGGGGGCTCTCTCTACTTCTCTGCTGCGCCTGTGCGCTCCTTTTGTTCGCGGCCTCTTTCGAACAAACTCTCTCTGTGAACCTCTGTGAACAAACAAGTCCCAACGCTGTCTGGCTTCTTGAACGTCTGACACATTTTTTTCAACGGCTGAGCATTTCATTTCAGTTCGCTTATCCGTTTATCCTCTGATGTGGATCGTTGTGTGGACTGCAGGGGCGGATTTTATGGTGGATTGTTATGTTGGGCCCAGTGTTATACGCATGCAATGTGGTTGCCGCTGTATATGTCAGAAGTACGGATTCATTTCGAATACCTAGTACAGCGTTGCCCGTAATCTTTAATTGTAATTTTCTAATTAACTGCACCATCGATTGGAATAAAACTTGCACAGTTTTTGTCCTGGTGGCTTGGACTATCGAATAACCACACTAAATGACATTTGATTGGTGCTGCTTTACAGTACCTTTAACGTGGTTCTTGTGCTCCCCCGATGTAACGTGGGTAACAACAGTGTCGGGCCACCCTCCACACCTCCACACGGAATGCTGATGTTGCAGTCATAAACAGTGCAGAACACATGGTGCCCTTTCCTAGATGCGATCACGCGTCCCAATTCAGTTGTCTATTGCTTCAGAAACACGTGCAGATACTTGTTTAGCTTACACAGAGCCGTGATCTGCAATATGCAAGGCAGAAACACGGCAAAGGCACCCTTGTCGCCCGAAAACACGGACGAAATGCGCGAAAACTAGAAGCGCTAGAACTAGAATAGAAAGCGGCAGCGATACCGATGGCAATCAGGCTCGTATGGGATTGACGTTTATGTCTGTATGGCCAGACAAAAAACAGGTGTTCTAGATATAGAGGGGGAAACTGCATCTTCCGGGAGATTTGCTTCTCGATCATACAATCATACAAACCGGTCTGAATCCGGGAGTCTCCCGGGTGAATCGGGGAGACTTGGCAGGTATGCTCTAGGTGATTCTTCTCGGTGATTTTCTGCCCTATTTCAGCTAGGAGGTTATGGGGATAGCCCGCCTCTGTGAGTTTCTTAGCCTGTTGTGTGAAGCTGTCTTCTATCCTATGTTTGCATACTTCTTAACAGCTGTAATCATGAAAGATTCAGCAATGTCTCTTTTAATAAGTTTCGAATGTCAAGACAGAAAAGGAAGTGGCTTTTTACTGATCTAGGAAGGTAAGACGAGCAGACTTTTCCCACTTCTAGATGGATGGACATGTCTAAATATTGTAAGGTGTTTTCCTTGGGGGACTCATATGTGAACTGCAGGCAACCACCTTCATTGTGGAAAACTTTTACTATAGAGGCTTCAGACATGTTGGACTGACATGGAGTTGCAACCGCCTTATAGAAAATAAGATAATCGTCTACATACCGAAAAACTCTATACCCTCTGGACAACTCTAAAGCCTCATTGAGTTTTACATCACAAGCCCCAAGATAGATGTCACTGAGGATAGGCGTCACTTAGGGCCTATGCAAATCCCGTTTTTTTTAAACAACGAAATTTTCCCCTCCTTGTATCACTGTTGCAGAGAAATACAGCCCAAGTAGTTCCATAAAAGATTGGAACGGCATGGCTGTGGTATTTTGGAACCTGACAACACCTTCGTTCTCGATGAGTCCTTGTACTGTAGCAAGCAGTCTACTCTAGAGAATGGTGTAGTACAGGTCCACCACATCCACTGACATCATCTGGAAGCCTTCCCACGGGTCCTCTTGGAAGTGCTGCACCAAGGTCTTGGAGTTCTTTATTCTGAAAGGGTCTTTAATGTTCAACTTACTAAGCTCCTTGGGAAGAAAGGTGGACAACCATCTCTGCCATGTGTCTCTTTCAGACACAATGGCTCTGAATAGGATCTCTTCTTTATGTGTTTTGGCCGTGAAGAACATCTGGACTAACCTCCTTGGTACTTTTCTTACACCTCTCTTGAGTCAAGGCGGCACAATTCTTCAGTGATCTGCACCGTTCTTTTATGCACATCTGCTTCAACTTTTGGATCTACTTTCACAAAGCTCTTAACTAGTGCTGCATTCTTCTTCGTTTCGTATGGTTCCCTTAGCAAGATAGCAAAGCCTCCCTCTTTATCAGCTGTAACTAGTTTGAGTCTCTATTGAAGCAAAACTGAACCACACAATTCAGTTTCTTTCCTCTTTGTGGGCCCACATGGGGATGCCCACATAGGATAGAAGACAGCTTCGCACAACAAGTTAAACTCACAGAGGTGCGCTATCCCCATAACTTCCTAGCTGAAATAGGTGAGAAAATCATCAAGAAGATGTTAGGCAGTCAGAAAGAATCCTTAGAAAGAAGACATAATAGAAACCCTGGGTTATCCAGTACATCCATGCCATCTCCCACAACATAAAGAAAATGGCCCAGAGATTTGGCATTCCTATAGCTCCCTCAGCCCCAAACAAGTTAGTGCACCTGTGCTGCACGGTCAACCAGCCTCAAGCAAGAGAGTACGCCTGCAAAACGGCTCATGGAAACAAGTGGGTTTCATGCACCAACAATGTAGTCTACAACATTCCTTTCGATTGCGGAAAACAATATATTGGGCAAACGGGAAAATGGATAAACATCAGGTTACGCGAGCACTCAGCAGCCTTAAAAGGTACCCCATCGGGACATTTAGCGATGCACTGTAAAGGATTCGGATGTAATCCCAGCTTTGAGAATACAACAATTTTACACAAAGCAAACACACAAACAGGAAGAGAAATTTTAGAAGTATTGTATATACAACTGTACTGTACTACTGTATATACTACTGTACTACTGTACAGTATATACAACTGTACTACTGTACAGTATATACAACTGTACTACTGTACAGTATATACAACTGTACTACTGTACAGTATATACAGCTGTACTAGTACTGTATATACAAAGCTGCAGGTAACTGTATCAGCAGGCCGTCTATATTTTTGCTGCAGAAGAGATTTAATATTTGTCATCGCTTCCTTAGCGTTGTTATCTACAGGAAAAAGTGGAGAGAAGGAATTCTACTACGTTTATAAGTATGTGTCATGTCAAAATAAAACTTCTCAAGTTCCGAGTGCAGCGAATCGTGTGTCTCCGTTCTCCCTTTGTCCTTGTCTCGTGCGCTGTTATGATGTTTAATCTTAGTACGTACGAACTACCCCAGTTCAGAACTGCTGTGAAGTGTGGTATGAGTTTCCGCAGTATGAGTGGCCTCGGTATGAGTGGCCTCGGTATGAGTGGCCTCGGTATGAGTTGCCGTGGTATGAGTTGCCGCGGTATGAGTTGCCGCGGTATGAGTGGCCGCGGTATGAGTGGCCTCGGTATGAGTGGCCTCGGTATGAGTTGTCTTGTATGAGTTGTGCCCCACTGCAGACAGTGCAGTGTGGTGTGCAAAGTCTGGGCAAGTCATGACACAACACAGGTGAGATCAGGTGGAACAAGTTGGGCCAACATTGCTCCTTAATGAAGGAAAGCTGTGGAACTTTGGGGTCACACTAAGCAAAGGAGTCGAGGCTGCTTTCAAATTCCCTGGCTTTTCCATGTTTTCACTGACCATTTCAAACGAATTGCCTGACCAAAACAAAAGGGAACTTTGTGCCTGCTCCTACGTTTTGACACACAGCACTCATAAGACAGATTATTTATTGAATTATTATTATTTTTTATTCCATGTTGGCGCCGCAAGACAGCTGTGGCTATGAGTGGTGTGCATATGTGGACAGATGAAGAGAGGACAGCAGGAAGGAGTGGGGGACATGGGGGGTTAGTATACGTCCTGGGCTGACTTCAGTGGAAGCTGTGTCAACATTCGTCTGGAAAGTCTGGAAAACCCAGGGAAAACCTCAGACAGCACAGTCGGTAGTAGGATTCGAACCACCACCTCCCAGTCTTCAGCACGATCTTGGCTACCACCGAGCGGGACGTAGTGATGCAAAACTATCGATAGTCATATGAAACTCAAACTATCGATAGTAAGAACACTATCGATAGTTGACTGCTGATAGTACGAAAACTATTGATAGTACTATCGACAGTATACTATATCGATAGTCGGCTATCGGGAAACTATCAGGGAGCAGATAAAAATAGAAAAGGAAAATGCCTCACTCTTATACAAGTTTTACAATACAACTCAGAGCAGCTTCCCCTCTGATGCTGACATTGAGCTTCTCATGCCGCTCAAACCAACAGCGAGGTCACGTGATACTCTCTGCAATCGACTGACTGGCATAGCAGTCTCATGAGTGCGTACGACTTTATGATGAGTATCTTCTTTCGCTGGTTGCAGTGCATCATTCATACATTACAGCTAAATTTACGGAAAGAACATGTGATTCTGTTTTTGTTGTTACTGTGCCAGTGCGAAAACGAGTGCGGGAATGAAATACATTTCTCCAAGTTTTTTTTTTTTTCCTGCAATAGGGGAACCTCCTACTGTGCCTTACTTATGGCCTTAGCTAGCTAGCTAGCGGGGATGGAGACCCAGGGCCCGAGCCTCTTCAGGGGCCCACCCGCCCCGCACGCACGAGGAGACATGAGGAGGGGGCCCAGGCAAGACTCGTCTGGAGTCATCCCCGGGACTCGTAATTTCTCTCGCCGGCCCTGTTAGTGAGGCTACCCTAGTTTTCTGCCTCTGAGCCTGTCATTTTGGCGAACTGTTACTCGCGATTCGCTGCGCATCCTCATGGCACTTATCCGCGATTTTCCCCGACTTGAGCCGCTCTTTGGCAATTTCCCTGACAATCCCGACTTTGCTCTCAGAACATCTGCAACACCATGAATACTGGGATGCAGAAAGTCCAGCTTCATTCATTGTCAGCTCTTGAAGTGCATGTATTCGGCATGCTTGTAATCGTCTTCACTGATGTGCCAAGCTGCCCGGGTACATTTCAAAACAGCATTAATGTTGTTAGAATAGGGCACAATTGATTGTGAAAACTATGAATTTGATATTTATGATGCTAACAATGAAAGGAAGCGCAAAACTACAGCAAGCAGTGTGTTTTGTTAAGTGAAGTGTGTCACTCAGCATTTCACGTTCAGAAATGTACACTATATTGAAGAGCTACCAAGAAGGTAGGTAGAGCACCAACAATACAATCACTTTAGTTTGCTCTAGCTGGTTCAATTGGAATGTGATGTTCTGGTACATCAGCTATTCCCCAGGCGCTCAGTCCATTTTGACCATTCCTGCTCAAGGAAACGTTGCTGCTTATATTAGCTAGACTCTTTCTGCAGCCCAGAAATTATATTGTGTCAAATATGCATATGGTAATGGCGGATGTAATAACATATTCAAATGCGTACTGACCGATGGTTTCTTTCCATCATGGCCAGCTCAGAGATGGATTACATTAGAAATCAATTTCCACAATTTTCCAGTGTTGTCCTGCATAGTTTGTGTGGGAACAAAAAAACAGCCAGCAAAGAGCGAATGGGTTATATGCGGCATACGATGCTCAAAGCAGTAAATATGCAAGATCTCTTACCTGTGAGCCATTATTACAACATTTGGCTATTCAACTCAATTAAATTGAATTCAATTTTCATTTTCATGGTGGCCGTGAACAACCGTAGTCTGGTATAAAATGGTACTGAATACGTAAAACCTCGTTAATTCGGCTCCCGTTAATTCGGAATTTCGGATAATTCGGCTCCTCCAGTTGGTCCCGTCAAAACAACCATGTATTTGACAGGACGCTCTCATTAATTCGTCAAAAAATTGAGCGGGCTCCGCATAATTCAGACTTCGTGGCGGACAATCGGCTGTCACAAACGCGAAAAAGAGCGAGAAAGACTCCCACTGAGATCCCAGCCCGAACATCGGCTGTCGCAAACGCGAAAATGAGCGGCGCAAGCTCCCATCGAGAGAGAGCATCATCCTTGGAGTGGCATCATCCGATCTCCTTCTCTCTCCCTCTCTTATTGCACGTGCGCTGCCCTTCCTCGCGGCTTGTGCACGTGACGTCACGCGCAGCCCTTGCACGCCTTGGAGCCACGTGACATGGGAAAACATGGGAATGCGTCACAGGCGTCTTACTGCGGGCCGAATGGGGCAGCAGCATGTGCTTTTGCAATTTTCTCTCGTAATTGCACGCATACCGCAACAACTCACGGCATGCCCTCCTACTGTAACTCCAGTATGGCAATATGTTTTCCAATGTCACGTGACCAAACATGACGTCACTGCACAAGCCTCAATGGGAGCGTTCGGACTGCACATGGCCATGATTGCTCGCGCAAAAAGTGGGAAAAGTGGTGTTTAACTGCTTCAAATATAGCGGATTTGTGCAATCTGAGGATCAACTGGATGCCCCAGAAGAAACGTTCGAGGCCAGCATACAAGACGATGGCGTTTTCGACCGCGTTCTTCCCCGCACGGTGCTACTCGCGGACTACGTTTCCCTTGACGACGGCGTTACTGTCGCCGGCCAACAGCAACGCCAGTTGACAGACGGAAACCGTATCAATCATGCGTTCGGCACAAAACGCGATGAATCCGACAGCGGAATCGACTGTGAGGAGATGCCACGGCCGCCGCTCGGGCCCTAGCCACCCTCAAGGGCTTCTACGGCGGCCCCGATGGCGCCTGTACTGAGGAACTGCTTGCGGGCGTCCGGAAACTCGTTATTCGCGTGCAAACATCTGGTAAACAGGCAACTATTAACCAGTTTTTTTCGGAAATAAACCTGTGTGAGTGCAGCGCATGTAAAAAAAATAAAGATAATCGTTTTTTGACGTAAATTCGTTATTTCGGGCACCCTGATAATTCGGATTTTTTTTGCGCTCCCTTGAAATCCGAATTAACGAGGTTTTACTGTATTACTATGTCATTATTACTAAGTTATGCACAAATATGCTAATATGAAATGTATAAAACAAGAACAAGAAGCTTGATTGTCAAGGTACCTCCAGCCATTGTCTTCATTTGTGCTGAAGGCGCCATCGACAACACTTGCAATGAAGAGACCACCGGTGAGAAACACTTGGTTGATGCTCACCAAGAAGCCACGAAGGTCTGCTGGTGCCACTTCTGCTATGTACACAGGCACTGTCATGGATGCTAGTCCTAAAAATAAGGAAATATACAGACTGTATAAAACAGCTAGCCCAAATTTTGTAACACAGAAAGTTTAAATATTCTGCCACAGTTTATAAATGTATTTAAGGGCAGTTGTGATCAATCGTCCTAAAGCTCTAGAATACTTTGGACAGGAATCCCTTATCCCAGGAAAGGATGACGAAGAGGTACTCCTGGGATTAGCCATCCACAAAATGTCATGTATTGGCAGAGGGGCCACGAGGCCAGCTTTCACCTGGGCATGATGATGACCTCCTCCTCTACAAGCACTGTTCGAAGAATGCACAATAGCAAGAAAAAAATCTGGGCATAGAATTTACGTATGTACTCTTCATTTTTAGCTGTGTAGATATTTATTATTGATTTATCAATTTAATGGTCAAGGAGCCCAAGCAATTGTTACATATGTTGCAGCAAGTGATAGTCACAAATACTTTTTGTAATAGGTCTGGTAGCACGCCTATGTGCACTATAAATGACTATGCTCAACAGTGACTTGTCGACATGGTGTTCCATTCCTGAACAACCCGAGAAAGCCATTGCTTGAACGGGTCTGTTTTGCACTTTAAATGGTTACAGTTTATGCGTGTGGTAGTGCCATGAGTGCGTGAGTCACGGCCACTGACAACAGTTATAACAGATTATTCATCGTGCTTCAAAAATGCACTGCCCTTCAAAGCTCTACAGATGAATTCAAACAATGGAAAAGTGAAATGGTGAAAAATAAAACTCCTCCTTGAGGGCCTGGACCTGAGGACATAAGATCAGGGGGAGGGAAAAACAAAATGGGTTATCCCTACTTTCTTGTCCATTTCTCGTTCTTCCAGACACACCATGCAGATGTGCTATATTTCGTCCATAAGTCAGCTTAAAAGCAAAAGAAGGGGAACTAGTTTCATCAAAACGCTACAGAGATGTTTATGCTCTAATGACATGCAAGAGAAGCTATTTTATTTGTGTTGTTTATTATTGTCTTCCTCGTTATCTTTTCATCATCGCCAATCTAGCTATCACCTCAGATGATGAGCGCCCAAGCAGCACAATGTACTGAAAGTCAAGTGCAATAGGAGTGGACGGTATGTGTCTTATCAATGTTCTTTCTAGTTTCATCAGTCTGTTCAAGGCCTTCCACCTACCCGTCCACCCCTATTGCACTCGACTTTCAGTACATTTTGCTGCTTGGGCGTTGATGTTGTTTGTCATTACACACTCACCACTGGCACAAGATAAACAATTTATTTATTTATTTTACCCCAAGGGCCCTTACGAGCAATTATTATGAGCAGTCATGGGTAAGTTACTCAAAAGAAGTATAACTAAGTTACATTTAGCCTGCAAAAATAGTAACTAAGTAACAGTTAGCTATACTCTGTTTGAAATGTAACTAGTTACTAGTTAGCATGTTAAAGTAACTTAGTTACTGTACAGTTTACTTTTAAGAGGGTTGCAGTGTGGGGTAGTTGGTACATATCACAACTTGAAGCAGCCAGGAACGACACATGGACAGAAATACACTACAGAACTGCTAGCTTTACAACCGATATAATTTTTTTCATAGAACAGGATTTGAAGAAGAAAGAATAAGGTACAAACTGATAATGACAACCATTCCTTCCTGTTCGTTGCCTGGTCTTCCTGCACTAACAGTTGAGATAACAAGTCTAGTCTTAGATGCAATCTGCTATTCTGTGGCATGGGGGCCCTTGACCACTGAACGGAAGGAAACTGCCCTCTAAAAAAATTCGACAGAGAAGTGAAGAATGAAACTAGATTTTCAGGCATTGTTTTTAGCCTTGCCCAGCATAGTGCTGCCCCTGTCTATGTTAGGCAGCACATGCGTATGTGGACACTTCTCGTGGCTCCTGACCCGCAACAACTTATGGTCACAGCAACTTGGTATTTGCATGCACGTCAGTTAACTAATATCGTAACTAATGTGGGGATATGAGGATCAATTCTCACAATAAGTTTACAAGCTTATAGAAACAACAGCCTCTCCAGATGTCATACGTGGGAAATTAGAAAGGAACAGAATAAAATAAATGGAGGTGAAACAGAAATGTACAAGGGTCATTGTATTGCAATTTTTAGAAGTCTTGGAAAAATGGCAGCGTACTTGAAGCTTGGACAAAACGATGCTATAGGGAACTGATACATGGAAAATATCGCAATATACCCGAGTAATTCAGTTACAGTTACATTTTACAGAAGCCGTCACAGTACAGTAGCAGTACAGTTACTTATAACTTAGTTACTACACAAGACTGATTTTGAGTAGTGCATTTTTTATGAGACATCTTACGGACGATATGGGGCCCTTTCCGTATCATTACAAGACCTCCCACTTGAACCTTTAGGATATTCATAGAGGACTGTCATTCGTCGTAAGACCATATGAATTGATGCCCAGCTACTTGCCTGCAGAAAGAACAAACCTTTACCTGCCTCAGCAATCTGGAAGTACTACAACCTGCCTCAGACCATTAGCTGCAAGATGGTTCGGGGAGTGTGATACTACCATTCTGCCTTTTCTTTTTTATTCCGTGTTAGCGCCGCGAAGCAACGGTGGCTATGAGCAGCGTGCAGACATGGACATAGGACAGCAGGAAGGAATGGGGGGTTAGTATATGCATCCTGGGCACATTCTGGGGGATCTTCGCTGATATTTGTCTGAAAGTTTGCCAGAAAACGAAAGGAAAGCTTCCGACTGCACAACTGGTGCGGGGATTTGAACCCGCGTCACCTCCCAGCCTGTGTCGCACATTGCTTCAACTCCTTTCTGTCGGGTGATTAATCTTGGCGCAAAGAGACTGCAACTTTATGGGAGCCGTGAAAACCACATTCACCTCGTATCTTGCCCCCATTCGCTTGATGCTGTGAGAAAACCTGTGCAGATACGGGATGAAAACCTGGCGACCCGGGGGGCGCTCCTTTTGCCTCCCCGTCTGATCAGACCTTATCTCAATGACCAGATACTCTGCCACTGTTGTCAATAGGTGATCCAAGTAACCTGTCCTGTGTAGAGTTGCCAGCTGCTTGCAGAAGCCATCATCAATACAATGTATACACAATCTGACGAGTGTGTTCTTCATAGCGACTTTGATTACAGCCCTCTTCACAAGTTTCGAGTGGGCAGACGTGTAACAGCACTTTTCTGGACCTGCGAACCTTTCTAGCCCGTTTCTGGACCCATCTTGGAATCTTCTTGCTTTAGTGAGTTGTCATGTGTGGCAAGAGTGACAAGGTCCTTGACACGTGGCTTCATACCTGACAAAGTAAGGTGCCATTTAATGCTCCTATGAATGACTTGACAGTCATGCTGATCAAGTTTCAATACTCCTTGATATCCGATCAGTGAACGGATACCGTATTTTCCGGACTATAGGTCGCACCTTTGTATAAGTCGCATCCCCCAAAAAATGCACAGTTTAGCGCAGAAAATCGTATATAAGTCGCACCTTTGTATAAGACGCACACATGTTTTATTATATACAAGAACTACTAGCTAAAAGCCGTCAAAGGATTCGTCCTCCGAGTCGCGTCCCGTCTTCGTGAAACTGTGTTCACCTTCAGTCATCCACGACTCCCACAAACGTCGCAGAACGGCTTTAAAACTCCGATTGACAGATACGTCCAAGGGCTGAAGCATTTTTGTCATCCCTCCAGGGATGATTACGGGAACACAGTTCTTGGACTTGATTTTTCATTTCACTGCCACTTTTCACTAACGACGAAGTGCCTCCCGACAGCCCGGTTGCCATGCTCGACTGCGTAGTCAACAACCGATAACTTAAACTTCGCATCATAACTCCTCCAGATACCAGCTGGCGCTATGTCGGGAACCTGACTCAACTGAAGTGAAGGGTGGCCAGGGTGGCGTTTGTTGTTCCCACGTGGTGAACGGGGATGCCGGAAGTGGAAATCGCTATTACGCGGCGGTAGCAGCGGTAGCACGGCGGGAGATAGCGCGCGCTGTCAATGGCGATGGGAATTCCGGCTTCCGGAAAAAAAAAAAGTCGCGTATAAGTCGCACCGCTGTATAAGTCGCACCACCAAAAACTTGAGAAAAAAGATGCGACTTATACACCGGAAAATACGGTATATTCAGGGAGCGAACCGCAAAAAACACGTGTTCTGACCTCGATTTATGAACGTGGTTGTTGATGTACAGGGGAGTACTGGGATCGAGTCACTAAAGATGATCAAAGAATGAAGGTCAAGCAGCTGCGCAGAGTCCCACAGCCACAAGAATTCCAGAGATGACTCACCTGTTTTGTGAGTGGAAAACTTTTACTACCTCAGTGACCGGTGACGGCAGAACGGCCGTCAATTTCAATCATATCTTGAAGATGGAAACACTTCGTGGCTCAACGAGAAAGCAATCAGCTCTAACAGCCGGTGACAAACAGGATATCTGCCGTTGGAAACAGTCTTACCTCTCGTCTAATATGAATGCAGTCCCGGATTGGATTAACCATGAATGTGGAAATGAACGTAATATCTACTGCATTTCCTTTCATGTTTCAGCCCATTTCTCTTCCGCGCAGCTTGCACCTCGAGTTATGAATCCCTCGATTTATGAAAGATTTTTCAAGAAATGAAGGGTGTTCATAAATCGAGTGTTCGCTGTAAATCTGCTGTCCTCAAAGAACACAATAGTTTCTAAAAGTCTTTATCAGTTTTGTAATATTTTGTTGACTCATTTACGAATCAAAACATTCATTTTTGTTTACCCAAAGGCTGTGCCAGTTACCTTCTGACATGGAGCTGGAGCAATGAGGTTACATTTAATATGGCTCGTAACCCTGTCTCATTCGTCAAGCTGTCCGTCAGGTCACCATGCAGCCTGGCTGCCACCATGCAAAATATTTTCATTCTGCGGTGTATTATAACTGCACAATCAAATTTGCAAAAACATCAGAGAATGCAGCTGTGGACTGGATGTATGGAAGTCCTCGTGCCTTTTTTCTTTGTTTCTTTCTTCTCAGCTCCCATGCCTTTTATACCCGCCAGAGCTGTGCCGCGCTGTGTCACGACCGAAGACCACGTTACGTCACAACATTAATTTTCCAATTCAATTGAATGTATTAACAGTTTTTTTAACACCCAAAAATTCCTGCAGTGGGCGATGGGTGGAGCGGGGTACAACAAGCCTAAGAATACACACAATACATAGCTACAGTAGCTAACTAAGAACAGCATAAACAAGATGCAAAAACCCAAGATATATCATATATGATTGTGGTTGATATTGTGAGTTACTTTTGAATGAGTCATGTAGTCATAGTGACCATGGAATCGCGGAAGCTGGAAGGGTGGATAACAGTGGCAACATTAGGCGGAAGGTTATTTAATTCAGTGAGTCTTTTTTGGAAAAAAATGAATTGGCAAAGGTAGACGTGTTGCACTTATGACGCCCTACCTTGAATTTGTGATCAATACGGGGTGAAATCCGATAAGGTGGATCCGAGGGCAGGAGTGTGGTAGAATTTGTGAAACAGTGATAATCGGGAGATCCTTCTGCATACAGGTAGATCATCTAGGTCAATTTGTTGTTTGAGAGAAGAGATACTAGCGTATGGCAAGTAACTGTTAGTGACGAATCTGGTAGCACGGTTTTGGATGGCTTCAAGTTGATGGGTAAGAATAGTATGAACAGCTGAAGCGTATTGCAACTGGGGGTAGACTAATGTTAGGTAAGCTAGACGCTTAACATTAGGAGAAGCGGGGGAGAGATGGAGTCTTAAATACCCTAGAGTGCAATTGGCTTTACTTGCTATGTAATCTACATGGGTTGGCAATGAGAGGTTATGACTGAGGTGAACGCAGAGATATTCGTATGATGTGGAGGA